>NW_017192687.1:0-10154 GCF_001704415.2 Capra hircus
TGACTCGCCGCTGGAGGAGGAGAATCGTCCATGGAGTGGGATTTTCTCGAGTTTCGGCAGGTGCTATCGACTTACGACGGGGACCTCATGGACCCGCTCTGGTGGCCTCACGAAAGGCCAGTCCCCATGCGAGTGGCTCGGGGCGTCTCGGGATTCCTCTGACGTTGATGCCGGGCCTAAGACCTTATGTGGAGATAGTGCCGGGAACTGAGGATTCCTCTCCAGTGCTGACATGGATCTTGGGGTACTTCTGGAGTCTGCCCAAGGGAGTCAGTCCTCGTCTCGAGAGGGGCATGCACGTGCGATTTCCTCCGAGCTGTAGCAGCAGTGTCGGCGCTTCCCTTCACGTGGATAAAGGGATCTGTGGCTTTCCCTCGAGGCTTTCCCACAGGGCTGTCCCACGTGCCACCGTGGTGTGACTCGATCCTCAGCTTGAAAAGTCGAGGCAGTGCAGGGAAAACAGGTTTCCCTGGAATGGACTGAGATATCTGGGGGACTCTGGGAATGGTGGCACGACCCTGGAGTTCCTCTCGCCTTTCCTGTGGACAGCACTCCTCCTTAGATGCGACGGAACACTGGGAATTCTATCCCAACCACGCAGGGGAAGGATCCCTCCTCTCGAGCTAGGAGGCGGTAACGGGGCTCCTCTGGATGTGGGCGGGAGTCTCGTGCTCCTCTCGATTGGAGACGGGTATGTCGGGGAACTTCTTGAGTTGCAGCAAGGGTGTGAAGGACCCTTTGGAAGTTCCAGAGGTTAGGTGTGATTAGCCACGAGAAGCCTCAGCGGAAATGTGCCTCATCTCGCCTGGAGGGGAGAACCTCCTGGATTTTCTCGAGTTGCGGAAGGTGCTCTCGACTTATGACGGGGACCTCAGGGACCCGCTCTGGTGGCCTCAGGAAAGGCCAGTCCCCATGCCAGTTGCTCGGGGCCTCTCGGGATTCCTCTTCCGTCGATGCCGGCCCTAAGATCTTGTGTGGAGTCGGTGCCGGAACCTGAGGATTCCTCTCCAGTGCTGACATGGATCTTGGGGTATTTCTGGAGTCTCCCCAGGGGAGTCAGTCCTCGTCTCGAGTGGGGCATGCACGTGCGCTTTCCTCCCGAGCTGTAGCAGCAGTGTCGCGCTTCCCTTCGCGTGTATAAAGGGATCTGTGGCTTTCCCTCGAGGCTTTCCCTCGAGGCTTTCCCACGAGGATTTCCCACGAGGCTTTCCCACGAGGCTTTCCCACAGGGCTGTCCCAAGTGGCACCGTGGTGTGAGTCGACCCTCGGCTTGAAAGTCGAAACAGTGCAGGGAAAACAGGTTTCCCTTGGGGACTGTAGACATCTGGAGGGACTCTATGAATGGTGGCACGACCCTGGAGTTCCTCTCGCCTTTCCCGGTGGAGAGTGCCGCTCTTGAGATGCGACGGGAACGCGGGGAATTCTTTCCCGACATCGCAGGGAAAGGATCGCTCCTCTCGAGCTAGGAGGCGGAAACGGGGATCCTCTGGATGTGGGCGGGAGATTCGTGCTTCCTCTCGAGTGGAGACGGGTATGTAGGGGAACTTCCTGAGTTGCAGTAAAGGGTGTGAAGGACCCTTTGGAAGTTCCAGAGGTTAGGTGTGATTAGCCTTGAGACACGTCATCGGAAATGGGCTTCATCTCTCCTGGAGGGGAGAACCTCCTGGATTTTCTCGAGTTGCGGCAGGTCCTCTCGACTTAGGTCTGGGACCTCAGAGACCCGCTCTGGTGGCCTCAGGAAAGGCCAGTCCCCATGCGAGTTGCTCGGGAGCCTCTCGGGATTCCTCTCCCGTCGATGCCGGTCCTAAGACCTTGTGTGGAGTCGGTGCCGGAACCTGAGGTTTCCTCTCCAGTGCCGACAAGGATCTCTGGGTACTTCTGTAGTCTCCCCAGGGGAGTCAGTCCTCATCTCGATTGGGGCATGCACGTGCGCTTTCCTCCCTAGCTGTAGGCAGCAGTGTTGCGTTTCCCTTCGCCGTGGATCAAGGGATCTGTGGCTTTCCCTTGAGGCTTTCCCACGAGGCTTTCCCACGAGGCTTTCCCACAGGGCTGTCCCACGTGCCACCATGGTGTGAGTTGATCCTCGGCTTGAAAGTCGAGGCAGTGCAGGGAAAACAGTTTTCCCTGGAATGGACTGAGACATCTGGGGGACTCTGGGAATGGTGGCAAAACCCTGGAGTTCCTCACGCCTTTCCTGTGGAGAGCGCCTCGTCTTGAGATGCGACGGGAACACCGGGAATTCTTTCCCGACCACGCAGGGGAAAGGATCAGTTTCCTTTAGAGCTAGGAGGCAGAAACGGGGCTCCTCTGAAAGTGGCCGGGACTCTCGTGACTTCCTCTCGAGTGGAGACGGGTATGTCGGGGAACTTTTTGAGTTGCAGCAAGGGTGTGAAGGACCCTTTGGAAGTTCCAGAGGTTAGGTGTGATTAGCCTCGAGACGAATTAGAGGAAATGGGCCTCATCTCGCCTGGAGGGGAGAACCTCCTGGATTTTCTCGAGTTGGGGCAGGTGCTCTCGACTTACTACGGGGACCTCAGGGACCCGCTCTGGTGGCCTCAGGAAAGGCCAGTCCCCATGCGAGTTGCTCGTGGGCCTCTCGGGATTCCTCTCCCGTCGATGTCGGGGCCTAAGACCTTGTGTGGAGTCGGGGCCAAAACCTGAGGATTCCTCTCCAGTGCTGACATGGATCTTGGGGTTCTTCTGGAGTCTGCCCAGGGTAGTCAGTCCTCGACTCGAGTGGGGGCATGCACGTGCGCATTCCTCCCGAGTTGTAGCAGCTGTGTCACCCTTCCACTCGCGTGGATCAAGGGATCTGGGGCTTACCTCGAGGCTTTCCCACGAAGGCTTTCCCACTGAGGCTTTCCCACAGGGCTATACCACGTCCCACCGTGGTGTGAGTCGATCCTCGGCTTGTAAGTCGAGGCAGTGCAGGGAAAACAGGTTTCTCTGGAATGGACTGAGACATCTGGGGTACTCTGGGAATGGTGTCACGACCCTGGAGTCCCTCTCGCCTTGCCTGTGGAGAGGGCCTTCAACTTGAGATGCGACGGGAACGCCAGGAATTCTTTCCCGACCACGCAGGGAGGGACCCCTCCTCTCGAGCTATGAGCGGAAACGGGGGTCCTCTGGATGTGGGCGGGACTCTCTTGCTTCATCTCGAGTGGAGACGGGTATGTCGGGGAACTTTCTTGAGTTGCAGCAAGGGTGTGAAGGACCCTTTGGAAGTTCCAGAGGTTAGCTGTGATTAGCCTCGAGACGCTTCAGCGGAAATGGGGCGTCATCTCGCATGGAGGGGAGTACCTCCTGGATTTTCTCGGGTTGTGGCTGGTGCTCTCGACTTACGACGGGGACCTCAGGGACTCTCTCTGGTGTTCTCAGGAAAGGCCAGTCCCATGCGAGTTGCTCGGTGGCTTCTTGGATTCCTGTCCCGTCGATGCCGGGGGCCTAAGACCTTGTGTGGAGTCGGTGCCGGAACCTGAGGATTCCTCGCCAGTGCTGACATGGATATTGGGGTACTTCTGGAGTCTCCCCAAGGGAGTCCAGTCCTCGTCTCGAGTGAGGGCATGCACGTGCGCTTACCTCCCGAGCTGTAGCAGGCAGTGTCACGCTTCCCTTCATGTGTATCAAGGGAACAGTGGCTTTCCCTCGAGGGTTTCCCACGAGGCTTTCCCACGAGGCTTTCCCACAGGGCTGTCCCACGTGCAACCGTGGTGTGAGTAGATCACCGGCTTGAAAGTCGAGGCTGTGCTGGGAAAACAGGTTTCCCTGGAATGGACTGAGACATCTTGGGACTCTGGAAATGGTGGCACGACCGTGGAGTTCCTCTGGCCTTTCCTGTGGAGAGCGCCTCCTCTGGAGATGCGACGGAACGCCGGAAACTCTTTCCCGACCACACAGGGAAAGGATCCTCCTCTCGAGCTAGGAGGCGGAACCGGGCTACTCTAGATGTGGGCGGGACTTTCGTGCTTCCTCTCGAGTGGAGACGGTTATCTCGGGAACGTGTTGAGTTGCATCAAGGGTGTGAAGGACCTTTGGAAGTTCCAGAGTTTACGTGTGATTAGCCTCGGGACACCGCATCGGAAATGGGCCTCATCACGCCTGGAGGGGAGAACCTCCTGGATTTTCTCGAATTGCGGCAGGTGCTCTCGAATTACGACGGGACCTCAGGTCCCGCTCTGGTGGCCTCAGGAAAGGCCTGTCCCCATACGAGTTGCTGGGGGGCCAGTTGGGATTTTTCTACTGTCGATGATGGGGCCTAAGACTTTGTGTGAAGTCGGTGCCAGAAACCGAGGATTCCTCTCCTGTGCTGACATGGATTTTGGGGTACTTCTGGAGTCTCCGCAGGTAGTCAGTCCTCGTCTCGAGTGTGGGCATGTACTTTCGCTTTCCTCCCGAGGTGTGGCAGCAGTGTCACGCTTCCTTCGTGTGGTTCAAGGGATCTGTGGCTTTCCCTCGAGGCTTTCCCAGCAGATCTTTCCCACGAGGCTTTCCCACAGGGCTGTCCCACGTGCGCATCGTGGTGTGAGTCGATCTCGCGCTTGAAAGTCGAGGCAGTGCCAGGAAAACAGCTTTCCCTGGAATGGACTGAGACATCTGGGGACTCTGGGAATGGGTGGCACGACCCTGGAGTTCCTCTCGCCTTTCCTGTGGAGAGCGCATCCTCTTGAGATGCGACGGGAAACGCCGGGAATTCTTTCCCGGACCACGCCCAGGGAAAGGATCCCTCCTCTCGAGCTAGGAGGTGGAAACGGGGCTCCTCTGGATGTGGTCGGGACTCTCGTGCTTCCTCTCGAGTGGAGACGGGTATGTCGGGGGAACTTCTTCAGTTGCAGCAAGGGTGTGAAGGACCCTTTGGAAGTTTCAGAGGTTAGGTGTGATTAGCTACGAGACGCCTCAGCGTACAAGGGCCTCATCTCGCGCTGAGGGGAGAACCTCCTATATTTTCTCGATTTGCGGCAGGTGCTCTCGACTTACGACTGGGACCCTCAGGGACCCACTAGGTGTCCTCAGGAAAGGCCAGTCCCCATGATAGTTGCTCAGGGGCCTCTAGGGATTCCTCTCCCGTCGGATTCCGGGGCCTAAGCCCTTGTGTGGAGTCGTTGCCGGAACCTGAGGATTCCTCTCCAGTGCTGACATGGATCTTGGGGTACTTCCTGGAGTCTCCCCAGGGAGTCAGTCCTCGTCTCGAGTGGGGGCAATGCACGTGCGCTTTCCTCCCGAGCTGTCAGCAGCAGTGTCACGCTTCCCTTCTCGTGTATCAAGGATCTGTTGCCTTTCCCTCGAGGCTTTCCCACGAGGCTTTCCCACAGGGCTCTCCCCACGTGCCACCGTGGTGGTGAGTCGATCCTTGGATTGAAAGTCGAGGGCAGTGCAGGGAAACAGGTTTCCCTGGAATGGACTGAGACATCTGGGGGCCTCTGGGAAATGGTGTCACGACCCTGAAGTTCCTCTCGCCTTTCCTGTGGAGAGGGCCTCCTCTTGAGATGCGACGGGAATACCAGGAATTTTTCCCAACACACAGGTAAAGGATCACTCCTCTCCAGCTATGAGGCGGAAACGGGTGCGCCTCCTGGATGTGGGGCGTACTCCCGTGCTTCGTCTCGAGTGGAGACGGGTATGTCGCGGAACCTTCTTGAGTTGCAGCAATGGTGTGAAGGACCTTTTGGAAGTTCCAGAGGTTAGATGTGATTAGCCTCGAGACCGCCCTCAGCGGAAATGGGCCTCATCTCGCCTGGAGGGGAGAACCTCCTGGATTTTCTCCGAGTTGTGGGCAGGTGCCTCCTCGACTTACGACGGGGACCTCAGGGACCCGCTCTGGTGGCCTCAGGAAAGGCCAGTCCCATGCGAGTTTCGCCTGGGGACTCTCGGGGATTCCTCTCCGCGTCGATGCCAGGGCCTAAGACCTTGTGTAGGAGTTGGTGCCGGGAACCTGAGGATTCATCCTGCAGTGCTGACGTGTAACTTGGGGTACTTCTGGAGTCTCCTCAGGGGAGTCAGTCCTCCGTCTCGAGTGGGGGCATGCACGTGCGCTTTCCCTCCCAAACTGTATCAGCAGTGTCATGCTTCCCGACGAGAGGATTAAGGGATCAGTGGCTTTCCCTCGAGCTTTCCCACGAGGCTTTCCCTCAGGGCTGTCCCACGTGCCACCGTGGTGTGAGTCGATCCTCGGCTTGAAAGTCGAAGGCAGTGCAGTGAAAACAGGGTTTCCCTTGAATGGACTGAGACATGTGTGGACTCTGGGAATGGTCGCACGACCCTGCAGTTCCTCTCGCCTTTCCTGTGGAGAGCGCCTCCTCTTGAGATGCGACGAAAACGCCAGGGAATTCTTTCCCGACCACACGCAGGGAAAGGATCCCTCCTCTCGAGCTAGGAGGCGGAAAACGTGGCTCCTCGTGATGTGGGCGATACTCTTGTGCTTCCTCTAGAGTAGAGACGGGGTATGTCGGATAACTTCTTGAGTTGCAGCAAGGGTGTGAAGGACCCTTTGGAAGTTCCAGAGTTTAGGTGTGATTAGCCACGGAGACGCCTCAGAGGAAATGGGCCTAATCTCGCCTGGAGAGGAGAACCTCCTGGATTTTACCCAGTTGCGGCAGGTGCTCTCGAGTTACGACGGGTCCTCAGGGACCCCTCTGGTGGCCTCAGGAAAGGCCAGTCCCCATGCGAGTTACCAGGGGGCCTCTAGGGATTCCCTCTCCCATCGATGCCGGTGCCTAAGACCTTGTGTGGAGTCGGGGCCAGACCCCTGAGGCATGCCCTCTCCAGTGCTGACATGAATCTTTCCGTACTTCTGGAGTCTCACCAGGGAAGTCAGTCCTCATCTCGTGTGAGGGCATGCAGCTGCCATTTCCTCGCGAGCTGCAACAGCAGTGTCACGCTTGCCGACGTGTGGATCAAGGGATCTGTCGCTTTCCATTGAGGCTTTCCCACGAGGCTTTCCAACAGGGCTGTCCCACGTGCCACGGTGGTGTGAGTCGATCCTCGGCGTGAAAGTCGAGGCAGTGCAGGGAAAACAGGTTCTTCTGGAATGAACTTAGACATCTGGGGGACTCTTGGAATGCTGGCAAGGCCCTGGAGTTCCTCTCGTCTTTCCTGTTGAGAGCGCCTCCTCTTGAGATGCGACGGAAAGGCCGGGGAATTCTTTCCCGACGACGAAGGGAAAGGATCCCTCTTCTCAGAGCTACGAGGCGGAAACGGGGCTCCGCTGGATGTGGGCGGGACCCTCGTCCTTCCTCTCGAGGGAGATGGGTATGTCGGAGAACTTCTTGACTTGCAGCCAGGGTGTGAAGGACCCTTTCGAAGTTCCAGAGGTTAGGTGTGATTAGCCTCGAGACGCCCTCAGCGGAAATGGGCCTCATCTCGCCTGGAGTGGAGAACCTCCTGGATTTTCTCTAGTTGCGGCAGGTGCTCTCGAGTTACGACGGAGACCTCAGGGACCCGCTCTGGTGACCTCAGGAAAGGCCAGTCCCATGCGAGGTGCTAGGGGGCCTCTCAGGATTCCTCTCCCGTCGATGCCGGGGCCTAAGACCTTGTGTGGAGTCGGGGACCAGAACCTGAGGATTCCTCTCCCAGTGCTGACATGGATCTTGGCGTACTTCTGGAGTCTCCCAAGTGGCGTCAGTCCTCGGCTCGAGTGGGGTCATGCACGTGCGCTTTCTTCCCGAGCGGTAGCAGCAGTGTCACGCTTCCCTTCTCGTGGATCAAGGAATCTGTGGCTTTCCCTGGAGTCTTTCCCATGAGGCTTTCCCACAGGGCTATTTCCACTTGCCATCATGGTGTGAGTCGATCCTCGGCGTGAAAGTCGAACCAGTGCAGAGAAAACAGGAACCTCCTTCCCCACAGTAGGGGGTACACTGTCCCCTTGGGCGGGTATCTCCAGGGCACTCGCGCTGGGGGTTTGCCCCGCGGAGGTGCAGGCCTCAGGCTCCACGTGAGAAAAGCCCCAAATGGCATTAGCTGCCAGTCCCAGACGCTGTCCCCTCAGGTCTCTGGCCGGAGCCTTGGGCTCCAGGCAACTCAAAGCCCTCGGGGGTGGCACTCTGTGACTGCTGTAGGGAAAGGACGCCAAGAGCCCACGGAGGAGTTGGGGAGGGGGCATGGGGGAAACGGAGGCGAGGACAGCGTGGGATCTAGGTGGAGGCGCTGGAGAGAGCGTCTGGTGTCCCGGAATGCCTCGGAGGAGCCAGCGGGGGACAGTCGAGGACCAGGGACCTGTGGAATGTGAAAAGGCGGGAAATCCCAGAGCAAGGCAGGCTGGGAAAGGGGGCGTTGGTGGCCAATTCAAAGGGACCTTGGGGCGTTTCCTGGGCGGTGAGCTCCCTTGGCACTGCTGAGGGCCCCTGATTGATCCACCCGGGGTTGATCCCACCCCCCGCTGCGAGGGAGGGCCACAAACCAAAGTGCGCGAACTGCCCGCCCAGCCCGACGGGGATCTTGGCGGTCCAGGGCTCAGCCGTGCCCGGGAAATGCCCACTCGCTCCACCGGACTCCGTCCAGGGTCTCTGCTTGGAAAGAGGCCAGGGGCGGCCCCCTCCATCAACCCACCCAAACCCTATTGACGTCAATGGTGGCGGAGACGCCTCCCGTTTCTCCAGAGTCCTAAGCTGCTGGGTCCCCGCCCACTCGGCCAGCAGTCTGCAGCGGTGCCCTTGTGCCTCTCCCACCATGGCTTCGTCCGGCTCCTCCAGCACCTCAAGCGGTACGTTTGCCCTCGGTCCCTGTGGTCGGATCACATCTCAGGGGATTTGCGGGTGGCCTGGGCAAGGGCTCTCGGCCAATGTGTTGACCCCCCTCCCACCCGAGAACGGCTGGGACCCATCGGCCAGGCCCGGGGTTCCGAGGCGTCAGGTGTGCCCAAATTCGGAGGGCGTGGCATCGTTCGTTCATCTTGGCTCCCTTTGGCACACACATGGCTTCTCCGTTCTCTTTTCTGGGAAGACAGTGTTGTTTCAGGGGGCATGCTGCGGGGGGCGGGGCCGGGGTTGCGGGGTGGTGGGAGCGGGTGCTGTGCTGGGATGAGGCCCTTTATCCTCACATCTTCCTGTGGGAATGGGAGTCGGGAGCTCTGTAGCCTTGCTGCCTTCAGTGGCTTCCTCTGCACAGGGCCTAGTGGCTTCTGCCTTTTGTCAGGCGTTACGGGTTTGGCTTCGCTTTGGTGGCCTTGGCCTTTGCCTTGGCCTGGGCCTTGGCCTTGCCCTTGCCCTTGCTTGGTCTTGGGCTTGGCTTGCCCTGCTCTTGAACTTGAACTTGGGCTTGACTTGAACTTGGCCTTGACTTTGAACTTGAAATTGGCCTTGACCTTGACCTTGAACTTGAACTTGACCTTGACCTTGACCTGAACTTGAACTTGACTTTGAACTTGAACTTGAACTTGACGTTGAACTTGAACTTGACCTTGACCTTGTACATGACTTGACCTTGAACTTGAATTGACCTTGACCTTGACCTTGAACTTGACCTTGACCTTGACCTTGACCTTGACCTTCAACTTCAACTTGAACTTGACTTTGACCTTGAACTTCAACTTGAACTTGACCTTGACCTTGAACTTGAACTTGACCTTGACCTTGACTTGACGTTGAACTTGAACTTGACTTTGCACTTGAACTTGAATACTTGACCTTGAACTTGACCCTGAACTTGACCCTGAATTTGACCTTGACTTGAACTTGAAGTTGACCTTGAACTTGACCTTGAACTTGACCTTGACCAACAACGGAGACCTCGAGATTTGCTCAGAGCACCGGAGTCCCGAAGCAGGCCCTGTATCTCCCTTCCTTTGTGATCATTGCAAAGACATTCCTAGCTGACAGCGGAGTGCCCCTGAAGAAGCAAGCAGTGGAGTGTGTTTGACACGACTGTGTGCCTTCCTGGCCTCATCTCCACAAGGGGCCTTTCCTCTCGAATAGGCCCCATGTCCCCTTGGGGAGGGGTGTCATGCCTCTTTTCTCCTCACTGCCAAAGGGTGGAGCCAAGCTCGCTCTGTCAGAGGTACAAAAAACAGCAATTGAATGGGTTTTTCAAGCTCTTGCTAGGCTGCACCCTTTCAGGGCCCACTTTACTGAAACAGGTGCTCTGTGGCCCCCTGGTTTGGGTATGCAGGTTCACAAACAGGGTGAGATCCTGTCCAAGCCAAGAATTTTCCTGAAAGACCTAGG
>NW_017192688.1:0-10153 GCF_001704415.2 Capra hircus
CGTGGACAGCCCTGTGGGAAAGCCTCGTGGGAAAGCCCCCGTGGGAAAAGCCTCGTGTAAAAGTCTCGAGGGAAAAGCCACAGATCCCTTGATCCACGCGAAGGGAAGCGTGACACTGCTGCTACAGCTCTGGAGGAAATCGCACGTTCATGCCCCCACTCGAGACTACGACTGACTCCCCTGGGGAGACTCCAGAAGTACCCCCAATATCCATGTCAGTACTGAGAGGAATCCTCAAGTTCCAGCACCGAATCCACACAAGGTCGTAGGCCCGGCATCGACGGGAGAGGAATCCCAAGAGGCCCCTGAGCAACGCGCATGTGGACTGGCCTTTCCTGAGTCCACCAGAGCGGTCCCTGATGTCCCCATCATAAGTCGAGAGCACCTGCCGCAACTCGAGAAAATCCAGGAGGTTCCCCCTCCAGGCGAGATGAGGCCCATTTCCGCTGAGGCGTCTTGAGGCTAATCACACCTAACCTCTGAACTTCCAAAGGGTCCTTCACACCCTTGCTGCAACTCAAGAAGTTCCCCGACATACCCGTCTCCACTCGAGAGGAAGCACGAGAGTCCCGCCCACATCCAGAGGAGCCCCATTTCTGCCTCTTAGCTCCAAGAGGTGGGATCCTTTCCGTGCGTTGTCTGGAAAGAATTCCCCGCGTTCCATAGCATCTCAAGAGGGACGCTTTACACAGGAAAGGCGTATGGAACTCCAGGGTCGTTCCACCATTCCCAGAGTCCCCCAGATGTCTCAGGCCATTTCAGGAAACCTTTTTTCCCTGCACTGCCTCGACTTTCAAGCCGAGGATCGACTCACACGACGGTGGCACGTGGGACAGCCCTGTGGGAAAGCCTCGTGGGAAAGCCACAGATCCTTGATCCACGCGAAGGGAAGCATGACACTGCTGCTACAGCTCGGGAGGAAAGCGCACATGCATGCCCCCACTCGAGACGAGGACTGACTCCCTGGGGAGACTCCAGAAGTACCCAAGTTCCATGTCAGCACTGGAGAGGAATCCTCAGGTTTCGGCCCGGACTCCACACAAGGTCTTATGCCGGGGTCCAGCCCCGGTGGATCCAGGGAATTCGAAGGGTGGACGGCGTTGGTGTGGAAAGACTTGTTTATTTATTAATGTAAGATTAGATTCGGAAACTATAGTGTAGTAAGAAGATTAAGTGGAGGAAGAGGGCTGAATAGCTTGGTTTACGCGGACGGCCAATAAAATTCCAGACAAGGAATTTGCACCACCTTCGTTGGCCACCGGCGCCCGCTGGAATATCTAAGGGTGCCTCGCCTTAAGCTCCTTTTCGTGCGGGTCTTAACAGCCAGGGCAAGTAAGTAGACCTGGCAAGCCTCCGCACTCCAGTTGGAGATTCAGCCTGAAGTTATAGTAAAGAGCAGAGAGAAGGAAAGGTAGAGAAGAAGAAAGAGAGAGAAAGACACGGGGCGAGCCAGAGTCCCAAGAAACCAGGCTGAGAGACTAGTTCGAGAAGCTGGTCGAGAAACTGGCCCCCGGCCCCTGGCCTCCTCCTTTATTGTTCAGAAGGCCTTTTATACTTTTGATAAAACATGGAGATCAATGGATAACACAAAATTATGTAGTGTTCGCAACCCAGATTCTTTCTGTATATCATTTTGTATACAAAAAGGTCTCAGGTGATTTACATTATCTTCTGGCCAAGAGGCTTGTTAACACTTTTTGGCTCTCTTCCTTAATGAATGTTAATTTTGTTTCCCCTGAAGTGTTTTTCTTTAATCTGCATCTCCTTAAAGCATTAAAGTTACATCTCTATAGAACAAAGGTGCAGTGGGTTATAACAAAGAAGGTACTTAACTCAAAGATCTAATGTTGCTAATACCAGGTAAACTACTTGTTTTTCTATAAACCAACTATATCTAAAAATAAAGGATATGAAAATTTGGCAGCAAGCATTGACCCAAAAAATGAAACTTTTAATCAGTCCTATTCTAAAGATTTTGACT
Source organism: Capra hircus (assembly GCF_001704415.2). NCBI lineage: Eukaryota > Metazoa > Chordata > Mammalia > Artiodactyla > Bovidae > Capra > Capra hircus. The sequence continues at coordinate 1,982 of NW_017192688.1, forward strand.
CCTCGGAAACTCCTGCATTCCTAGGATGATTTAAGATTCCAGTGCCTCCTGCGGTCAGGAGGCCTCAAACAATCAGAAGAGCAGCTGTACGAGTCCTACAGGCAGGCTAGAAAGAAATCAGAGGGTTTTTGGATTGAAACACTCTTTCAAAATGCAGAAGACTAACGGACTGAATTGACTTTTTCCAAAAAAGGTCAGAAGAGTGAAAAAGCAGAGCACAAAAACCGGCAGATTTTTGTGGGGTACATGCTTAAAAATTTCCAGAGGGGTCCCTGAAGTCTGAGCACGCCTTGCGTATGTCAGCTTCCTTCCTCATAACCTTGTCACGGGCGGGCTTCCTCACACTGGCTCCCGGCAGTCTTAGGCCCCGGCATCGATGGGAGAGGAATCCCGAGAGACCCCCGAGCAACTCGCATGGGACTGGCCTTTCCTGAGGCCACCAGAGCGGGTCCCTGAGGTCCCAGTCGTAAGTCGAGAGCACCTGCCGCAACTCGAGAAAATCCAGGAGGTTCTCCCCTCCAGGCGAGATGAGGCCCATTTCCGCTGAGGCATCTCGAGGCTAATCACACCTAACCTTTGGAACTTCCTATGGGTCCTTCACACCCTTGCTGCAACTCAAGAAGTTCCCCCACATACCCGTCTCCACTCGAGAGGAAGCGCGAGAGTCCGCGCACATCCAGAGGAGCCCCGTTTTCGCCTCTTGCTCGATAGGAGGGATCCTTTACCTGCGTGGTCGGGAAAGAATTACCGGCGTTTCCCTTCGCATCTCAAGAGGAGGCACTCTCCACAGGAAAGGCGAGAGAACTCCAGGGTCATGCCACCATTCCCAGAGTCCCCAAATATCTCAGTCATTCCAGGGAAACCTGTTTTCCGTGCACTGCCTCGACTTTCAAGCCGAGGATCTATTCACACCACGGTGGCACGTTGGACAGCCCTGTGGGAAAGCCTCGTGGGAAAGCCTCGTGTGAAAGCCTCATGGGAAAGCCTCGAGGGAAAGCCACAGAAACCTTGATCCACGCGAAGGGAAGTGCGACACTGCTGCTACAGCTGGGGAGGAAAGCGCACGTGCATGGCCCCACTCGAGACGAGAACTGACTCCCCTGGGGAGACTCCAGAAGTACCCAAGATCAATGTCAGCACTGGAGAAGAATCTCAGGTTCCGGAACAGACACCACACAAGGTATTAGGCCGCCGGCATCGATGGGACAGGAATCCCGAAAGGCCTCCCATCAACTCGCATGGGGACTGGACTTTCCGAAGGCCACCAGAGCGTGTCCCTGAGGTCCCAGGCGTAAGTCGAGAGCACCTGCCGCAACTCGAGAAAGCACAGGAGGTTCTCCGATCCAGGCGACATGAGGCCCATTTCCGCTGAGGCTTCTCGAGGCTAAGAACACCTAACCTCTGGAACTTCCAAAGGGTCCTTCACACCCTTGCTGCAACTCAAGAAGTTCCGCAACTTACCCGTCTCCACTCGAGAGGAAGCACGAGAGTTCCGCCCACATCCAGAGGAGCCCCGTTTCCGCCTCCTAGCCTGAGAGGAGGGATCCTTTCACTGCGTGGTCGGGAAAGAATTCCCGGCGTTCCCGTCGCATCTCAAGAGGAGGTGCTCTCCACAGGAAAGTCGAGAGGAACTCCAGGGTCGTGCCACCAATCCCAGAGTCCCCAGATGTCTCAGTCCATTCCAGGGAAACCTGTTTTCCCTGCACTGCCTCGACTTTCAAGCCGAGGATCGACTCACACCACGGTGGGCACGTGGGACAGCCCTGTGGGAAAGCCTCGTGGGAAAGACACAGAAACCTTGATCCACTCGAAGGGAAGCGAGACACTTCTGGCTAAAGCTCGGGAGGAAAGCGCACGTGCATGCCCCCACTCCAGACGAGGACTGACTTCCCTGCGGAGACTCCAGAAGTACCCCAAGATCCATGTCAGCACTGGTGAGGAATGCTCAGATTCCGGCACCTGACTCCACACAAGATATTAGGCACCGGCATCGTCGGGAGAGGAATCCCAAGAGGCCCCCGAGCAACTCGCATGGGACTGGCCTTTTCCTGAGGCCACCAGAGCAGGTCCCTGAGGTCCCCCTCGTAAGTGGAGAGCACCTGCCGCAACTCAAGAAAATCCTGGAGGTTCTGCCCTCCAGGTGAGGAGGCCCATTTCAGCCTAGGCGTCTCGAGGCTAATCAGACCTAACCTCTGGAACTTCCAAAGGGTCATTCACATCCTTGCTGCAACTCAAGAAGTTGCCCCAACTTACCCGTCTCCACTCGAGAAGGAAGCACGAGAGTCCCGCCCACATCCAGAGGAGACCCGTTTCCCGCCTCCTAGCTCGAGGGCAGGGATCCTTTCCCTGCGTGGACGGGAAAGAATTCCCGGCGTTCCCGTCGCATCTCAAGCGGAGACGCTCTCAAAAGGAAAGGCGAGAGGAACTCCAGGGTCGTGCCACCATTCCCAGAGTCCCCGAGATGTCTCAGTCCATTCCAGGGAAACCTGTTTTCCCTGCACTGCCTCGACTTTCAAGCCGAGGATCGACTCACACCACGGTGGCACGTGGGACAGCCCTGTGGGAAAGCCTCGTCGGAAAGCCTCTTGGGAAAGCCTAGAGGGAATGCCACAGATCCCTTGATCCACGCGAAGGTAAGCGCGACACCTGCTGCAACAGCTCGGGAGGAAAGCGCACGTGCATGCCCCCACTGGAGACGAGGACCGACTCCATTGAGGAAACTCCAGAAGTACCCCAAGATCCATGTCAGCACTGGAGAGGAAACCTCAGGTTCCGACAGTGACTCCACACAAGGTTTAGGCCCCAGCATCGACGGGAGAGGAATCCCGAGAGGCCCCCGAGCAACTCGCATGGGGACTGGCCTTTCCTGAGGCCACCAAGAGCGGTTTCCTGAGGTTCCCGTCGTAAGTCGAGTGCACCTGCCGCAACTCGAGAAAATCCAGGAGGTTCTCCCCTCCAGGCGAGATGAGGCCCGTTTCCAATGAGGCTTCTCCAGGCAAATCACACCTAAATTCTGGAACTTCCAAAGGGTCCTTCACACCCTTGCTGCAACTCAAGAAGTTCCCCGACATACTCATCTCCACTTGAGAGAAGCACGAGAGTCCCGACCACATCCAGAGGAGCCCCGTTTCTGCCTCCTAGCTCGAGAGGAGGGATCCTTTCCCTGTGTGGTCGGGAAAGAATTCCCGGCGTTCCCGGTCGCATCTCAAGAGGAGGCGCTTTCCACAGGAAAGGCGAGAGAAACTCCAAGGTCGTGCCACCATTCCCAGAGTCCCCCTAGATGTCTCAGTCCATTCCAGGGAAACCTGTTTTCCCTGCACTGCCTCGACTTTCAAGCCAAGGTTCGACTCACACCACGGTGGCACTTGGGACAGCCCTGTGGGAAAGCCTCGTGGGAAAGCCTCGAGGGAAAGCCACAGATTCCATGAGCCACGCGAATGGAAGCGGGACACTGCTGCTACAGCTCGGGAGAAAAGCGCACGTCCATTCCCCCTCTCGAGACGAGGACTGACTCCCCTGGGGAGACTCCAGACATACCCCAAGATCCATGTCAGCATTGGAGACGAATCCTCAGGTTCCGGCACCGACTCCACACAAGGTCTTAGGCCCCGGCATCGACGGGAGAGGAATCCCGAGAGGCCCCCGAGCAACTCGCATGGGGACTGGCCTTTCCTGAGGCCACCAGAGCGGGTCCCTGAGGTCCCCGTCGTAAGTCGAGAGCACCTGCCGGAACTCGAGAAAATCCAGGAGGTTCTCCCATCCAGGCGAGATGAGGCCCATTTCCGCTGAGGTGTCTTGAGGCTAATCACACCTAAACTCTGGAACTTCCAAAGGGTCCTTCACACCCTTGCTGCAACTCAAGAAGTTCCCCGACATACCCGTCTCCACTCGAGAGGAAGCACGAGAGTTCCGCCCACATCCAGAGGAGCCCCGTTTCTGCCTCCTAGCTTGAAAGGTGGGATCCTTTCCCTGCGTGTTCTGGAAAGAATTCCCGGCGTTCCCGTCCCATCTCAAGAGGAGGCGCTCTCCACAGGAAAGGCGAGAGGAACTCCAGGGTCCTGCCACCATTCCCAGAGTCCCCCAGATGTCTCAGTCCATTCCAGGGAAACCTGTTTTCCCTGCACTGGCCTCGACTTTCAAGCCGAGGATCCACTCACACCACCGTGGCACGTGGGACAGCCCTGTGGGAAAGCCTCGTGGGAAAGCCTCGTGGGAAAGCCTCGAGGGAAAGCCACAGATCCCTTGATCCAGGCGAAGGGAAGCGTGACACTGCTGCAACAGCTTATGAGGAAAGCGCACGTGTATGCCCCCACTCGAGACGAGGACTGACTCCCCTGGGGAGAGTCCAGAAGTACCCCAATATCCAGGTCAGAACTTTAGAGGAATCCTCAGGTTCCGGCACCCACTCCACACAAGATCTTAGGCCCCGGCATCGAAGGGAGGGGAATCCCGAGAGGCCCCGGAGCCAACTCGCATGGGGACTGGCCTTTCCTGAGGCCACCAGAGCGGGTCCCTGAGGTCCCCGTCGTAAGTCGAGAGCACCTGCCGCAACTCGAGAAAATCCAGGAGGTTCTCCCCTCCAGGCGAGATGAGGCCCATTTCCGCTGAGACGTCTCGAGGCTAATCACACCTAAACTCTGGAACTTCCAAAGGTTCCTTCACACCCTTGCTGCAACTCAAGAGGGTCCCCGACATACCCGTCTCCACTCGAGAGGAAGCACGAGAGTCCCACCCACATCCAGAGGAGCCCCGTTTCCGCCTCCAAGCTCGAGAGGAGGGATCCTTTCCCTGTGTGTTCGGGAAAGAATTCCGGGCGTTTCCGTCGGCATCTCAAGAGGAGGCGCTCTCCACAGGAAAGGCGAGAGGAACTCCACGGTCGTGCCACCATTCCCAAGGGCCCCGAGATGTCTCAGTCCATTCCAGGGAAACCTGTTTTCCCTGCACTGCCTCGACTTTCAAGCCGAGGCTCGACTCACACCACGGTGGCACGTAGGACAGCCCTGTGGGAAAGCCTCGTGGGACAGCCCTTTGGGAAACCCTCGTGGGAAAGCTTTGATGGAAAGCCTCGAGGGAAAGGCACAGATCCCTTGATACAGGAGAAGGGAAGGGTGACACTGCAGCTACAGCTCGGGAGGAAAGCGCACGTGCATGCCCCCACTCGAGACGAGAACTGACTCCCCAGGGGAGACTCCAGAAGTACCCCAAGATCCATGTCAGCACTGGAGAGGAATCCTCAGGTTCCGGCACCGACTCCACACAAGATCTTAGGCCCCGGCATCGAAGGGAGAAGAATCCCGAGAAGCCACCGAGCAACTCGCATGGGGACTGGCCTTTCCTGAGGCTACCAGAGTGGGTCCCTGAGGTCCCAGTCGGAAGTCGAGAGCACCTGCCCCAACTCGAGAAAATCTAGGAGGTTCTCCCATCCACGCGAAATGAGGCCCATTTTCGCTGAGGCGTCTCGAGGCTAATCACACCTAACCACTGGAACTTACCAAAGGGTCCTTCACACCCTTGCTGCAACTCAAGAAGTTCCCCGACATACCCGTCTCCACTCGAGAGGAAGCACGAGAGTTCCACCCACATCCAGAGGAGCCCCGTTTCCTGCCTCCTAGCTCGAGAGGAGGAATTCCTTTCCCTGCGTGGTCGGGAAAGAATTCCCGGCATTCCCGGTCGCATCTCAAAGAGGAGGCGCTCTCCACAGGAAAGGCGAGAGGAACTCCAGGGTCGTGCCACCATTCCCAGAGTCCCCCAGATGTACTCAGTCCATTCCAGGGAAACCTGTTTTCCCTGCACTGCCTCGACTTTCAAGCCGAGGCTCGACTCACACCACGGTGGCACATAGGACAGCCCTGTGGGAAAGCCTCGTGGGAAAAGCCTCGAGGGAAAGCCCCGTGATACCTATCTTGATCCACTGCGAAGGGAAGCACGACACTGCTGCTACAGCTCGGGAGGAAAGCGCACCGTGAATGCCCACCACTCGAGACGAGGGACTGACTCCCCTGGGGAGACTCCAGAAGTACCCCAAGATCCATGTCAGCACTTGGAGAGGAATCCTCAGGTTCGTGCACTGACTCCAACACAAGGTCTTAGGCCCAGGCATCGAACGGGTAGAGGAATCCCAAGAGGCCCCGAGCAACTCGCATGGGGACTGGCCTTTCCTGAGGCCACCAGAAGCGGGTCCCTGAGGTCCCCGTCGTAAAGTCGAGAGCACCTGCCGCCAACTCGAGAAAATCCAGGAGGTTCTCCCCTCCAGGCGAGATGAGGCCCATTTCCGCCTGAGGCGTCTCGATGCTATATCACACCTAAACCTCTGGAACTTACCAAAGGGTCCTTCACACCCTTGCTGCAACTCAAGGAATTCCGCGACATACCCGTCTTCCACTCGAGAGGAAGCACGAGAGTCCCGCCCACATCCAGAGGAGCCCACGTTTCCGCCTCCTAGCTCGAGAGGAAGGGATCCTTTCCCTGCGTGGTCGGGAAAGAATTCCCTGCGTTCCCGTCGCAACTCAAGAGGAGGCGCTCTCCGCAGGAAAGGACGAGAGGTAACTCCAGGATCGTGCCACCACTCCCAGAGGCCCCAGATGTTCTCAGTCCATTCCAGGGAAACCTGTTTTTCCCTGCCACTGGCCTCGACTTTCAAGCCGAGGATCGACTCACACCACGGTGGCACGTGGTACAGCCCTGTGGGAAAGCCTCGTGGGAAAGCCTCCTGGGAAAGCCTCGTGGGAAAGCCACAGATCCCTTGATCCACGCGAAGGGAAGCGTGACACTGCTGCTACAGCTCGGAGGAAAGCGCACATGCATGCCCCCCACTCGAGACGAGGACTGACTCCCCTGGGGAGACTCCAGAAGTACCCAAGATCCATGTCAGCACTGGAGAGGAATCCTCAGGTTTCCGGCACTGACTCCACACAAGGTCTTAGGCCCCAGCATCGAAGGGAGAGGAATCCCGAGAGGCCCCCGAGCAACTCGCATGGGGACTGTCCTTTCCTGAGGCCACCAGAGCGGGACCTTGAAGTCCCCGTCGTAAGTCGAGAGCACCTGTCCCAACTCGAGAAATACAGGAGGTTCTCCCCTCCAGGCGAGATGAGGCGCATTTGTGCTGAGGCGTCTCAGGGTAATCAGACCTAACCTCTGCAACTTCCAAAGGGTCCTTCACAACCTTGCTGCAACTCAAGAGGTTGCCCGACATACCCGTCTCCACTCGAGAGGAAGCACGAGAGTCCCGTCCACATTCAGAGGAGCCCCCGTTTGCGCCTCCTAGCTAGAGAGGAGGGATCCTTTCCCTGCGTGGTCGGGAAAGAATTCCGAGTGTTCCGTCGCATCTCAAGAGAAGGCGCTCTCCACAGGAATGGCGAGAGGAACTCCAGGATCGTGCCACCATTCCCACAGTCCCCCAGATGTCTCAGTCCATTCCAGGGAATGTTTTCCCTGCACTGACTCGACTTTCAGCCGAGGATCGACTCACACCACGGTGCACGTGGGACAGCCCTGTGGGAAAGCCCGTGGGAACGTCTCGTGGGAAAGCCTCGAGGAAAGCCACAGATCCTTGATCCCACGTGAATGGAAGCGTCACACTGCTGGAACAGCCCGGGAGGAAAGCGCACTTGCATGCCCCCACTCGAAACGAGGACTGACTTCCCTGGGAGACTCCAGAAGTACCCCAAGGTCCATGTAAGCAATAGTGAGGAATCCTCAGGTTCTGGCACCGACTTCACACAAGGTCTTAGGCCCCGGGCATCGACGGAGAGAATCCCGAGAGGCCCAAGCAACTCGCATGGGGACTGGCCTTTCCTGAGGCCACCAGAGCGGGTCCCTGAGGTCCCCGTCGTAAGTCAAGAGCACCTGCTGTACCTCGAGAAAATCCAGGAGGTTTCTCCCTCCAGGCGAGATGAGGCCCATTTCCGCTAATGCGTCACGAGGTTAATCACACCTAACCTCTGGAACTCCCAAAGGGTCCTTCACACTTTTGCTGCAACTTAAGAAGTTCCCCGACATACTCGTCTCCACTCCAGAGGAAGCACGAGAGTCCCGCCCACATCCAGAGGAGCCCGTTTCCATCTCATACCTCGAGAGGAGGGATACTTTCCCAGCGTGTTCGGGAAAGAATTCTCGTCGTTCCCGTCGCATCTCAAGAGGAGGCACTCTCCACAGGAAAGGCGAGAGGAACTC
>NW_017192689.1:0-10152 GCF_001704415.2 Capra hircus
GAAGGCCATTCCCCATGCGAGTTGCTCGGGGCCCTCTCGGGATACCTGCCCCATCGATGCCGGGGTCTAAGACCTTGTGTGGAGTCGGTGCCGGAACCTGAGGATTCCTCTCCAGTGTGACATGGATCTTGGGGTACTTCTGGAGTCTCCCCAGGGGAGTCAGACATCGACTCGAGTGAGGGCAGGCACGTGCGCTTTCCTCCCGAGCTCTAGCAGCAGTGATACGCATCTCTTCGCGTGGATCGAGGGATCAGTGGCTTTCCCTCGAGGCTTTCCCACGAGCCTTTCCCACAGGGCTGTCCCACGTGCCACCGTGGTGTGAGTCGATCCTCGGCTTGAAAGTCGAGGCATTGCAGGGAAAACAGTTTTCCCTGGAATGGACAGAGACATCTGGGTGACTCTGGGGAATGGTGGCACGAACCTGGATTTCCTCTCGCCTTTCCTGTGGAGAGCCGCCTCCTCTTGAGATGCGATGGGAACGCGGAATTCTTTCCCGACCACGCAGGAAAGGATCCCTCCTCGAACTAGGAGGCGGAATCGGTGCTCCTCTGTATGTGGGCGGGACTCTCGTGCTTCCTCTCCTCTGGAGACGGGTATGTCGAGGAGTTTCTTGAGTTGCATCAAGGGTGTGAAGGAACTTTTGGAAGTTCCACATGTTAGGTGTGATTAGCCTGGATATGGCTCAGCGGAAATGGGCCTCATCTCGCCTGGAGGAAGAACCACCTGGATTTTCTCCAGTTGAGGCAGGTGCTCACAACTTACGACCGGGACCTCAGGGACCTGCTCTGGTGGCCTCAGGAAAGACCCCCCATGCGAATTGCTCGGGGTCCCTTTCGGATTCCTCTCCGTCGATGCCGAGGCCTAAGACCTTGTGTGGAGATGGTGCCAGAACCTGAGGATTCCTCTCCAGTGCTGACATGGATCTTGGGGTACTTCTGGAGAGTCTCCCAGGGGAGTGAGTCCTTGTATCGAGTGGGGGCATGCACGTGCGCTTTCCTCCCGAGATGTAGCAGCAGTGTCACGCTTCCCTTCCCGTGGATCAAGGGATCTGTGGCTTTCCCTCGAGGCTTTCCCAAGAGGATTTCCCACGAGGCTTTCCGACAGGGCTATCCCACGTGCCACCGTGGTGGTGTGAGTCGATCCTCGCCGTGAAATTCGAGGCAGTGCAGGAAAAACAGTTTACTCTGGAATGGACTGAGACATCTGGGCGACTCTGTGAATGGTGGCACGACCCTGGAGTTCCTCTCGCCTTTCCTGTGGAGAGCGCTTCCCCTTGAAATGCGAGCGGAATGGCGGGTATTATTTCCTGACCAAGCAGGGAAAGGATCCCTCATGTCGAGCTTCGATACCAAAACGGCGTCTCCTCTGGATGTGGGCGGGACCCTCGTGCTTCCTCTCGAGTGGAGACGGGTATGTCGGGGAACTTCTTGAGTTCCAGCAAGGACCCTTTTGAATTTCCAGAGTTTAGGTGTGATGAGCCTCCAGATGCCTCCGAGGAAATGGGCCTCATCTCGCCTGGAGGGGAGAACCTCCTGGATTTTCTAGAGTTGGCAGGGTCTCTCGAGTTACAACAGGGACCTCAGGGACCCGCTCTGGTGGCCTCAGGAAAGGCCAGTGCCCATGGGAGTTGCAAGAGAGCCTTTCGGGATTCCTCTCCCGTCAATGCCGGGGCCTAAGACCTTGTGTGGAGTCGATGCCGGAACCTGAGGATTCCTCTCCAGTGCTGACATGGATCTTGGGGTACTTCTGGAGTCTCCCCAGGGGAGTCAGACCTCGACTCGAGTGGGGGCAGGAACGTGCGCTTTCCTCCGAGCTCCTGCAGGAGTGTTACGCTTCCCTTCACGTGGATCAAGGGAGCAGTGGCTTTCCCTCGATGCTTTCCCACGAGGCTTTCCCACAGGGCTGTCCCACGTGCCACCGTGGTGAGAGTCGATCCTCGGCTTGAAAGTCGAGCCAGTGCAGGGAAAACAGTTTTCCCTGGAATGGACTGAGACATCTGGGGGACTGTGGGAATGGTGGCATGACGCTGGAGTTCCTCTCGCCTTTCCTGAGGAGAGCGCCTCCTCTTGAGATGCGACGGAACGCCGGGAATTCTTTCCCAACCACGCAGCGAAAGCATCCCACCTCTCGAGCTATGAGGCGGAAACGGGGCTCATCTGGATGTGGGCAGGACTCCTGTGCTTCCTCTCGAGTGGAGACGGGTATGTCGGGGAACTTCTTGAGTTGCAGCGAGGGTGTGAACGACGCTTTGGAAGTTCCAGATGTTAGGTGTGATTAGCCCCAAGACGCCTCAGCGGAAATGGGCCTCATCTCGCCTGGAGGGAGAACCTCCTGGTTTTTCTCTCAGAGTCAGGTGCTCACAACTTACGACCGGGACCTCAGGACCTGCTCTGGTGGCCTCAGGAAGACCAGTCCCCATGCGAATTGCTCGGGGGCCTCTCAGGATTCCTCTCCGTCGATGCCAGGCCTAAGACATTGTGTGGAGATGTGCGGAACCTCAGGATTCCTCTCCAGTGCTGACAAGGATCTTGAGGGACTTCTGGAGTCTCCCCAGGGAAGTCAGTCCTCGTCTCCAGTGGTGGCATGCACGTGCGCTTTCCTCCGGAGCTGTAGCAGCAGTGTCACGCTTCCCTTGGTGTGGATCAAGGGATCTGTGCTTTCCCTCGAGGATTTCCCACGAGGTTTTCCCATGAGGCTTTCCCACAGGGCTGTCCCACGTGCCACCGTGGTGTGAGTCGATCCTCGGCTTGAAAGTCGAGGCAGTGCAGGGAAAACAGGTTCCCTGGAATGGACTGAGATATCTGGGGGACTCTGGGAATGGTGGCACGACCCTGGAGTTCCTCTCGCCTTTCCTGTGAGAGCGCCTCCTCTGGAGATGCGACGGGAACCCCAGGAATTCTTTCCGACACACAGTGAAAGGATCCCTCGTCTCGAGCTATGAGGGAGAAAAGGGGCTCCTTCTGGATGTGGGCGGGACTCTCGTGCTTCCTCTCGAGTGTCAACGGGTATGTCAGGGAACTTCTTGAGTTGCAGCAATGGTGTGAAGGACCCTTGGAATTTCCAGAGGTTAGGTGTAATTAGCCTCGAGACGCCTCCAGTGGAAATGGGACTCATCTCGCCTGGAGGGGAGAACCTCCTCTATTTTCTCGAGTTGAGGCCAATGCTCTCTACTTACGACGGGGACCTAACGGACCCGCTCTGGTGGCCTCAGGAAAGGCCAGTCCCATGCGACTTGCTCGGGGCCTCTTGGGATTCCTCTCCCGACGATGCCGGGGCCTAAGACCTTGTGTGGAGTCGGTGCGGAACCTGAAGATTCCTCTCCAGTGCCGACATGGATCTTGGGGTACTTCTGGAGTCTCCCCAGGGGAGTCAGTCCTCGTCTCGTGTGGGGGCATGCACGTGCGCCTTCCTCCCGAGCTGTAGCAGCAGTGTCACGCTTCCTTCGCGTGGATCAAGGGAACTGTGGCTTTCGCTCAAGCCTTTCCCACAAGACTTTCCACAAGACTTTCCCTCGAGGCTTTCCCACGAGGCTTTCCCACAGGGCTGTCCCACGTGCCACCGTGGTGTGAGTCGATCCTCGGCTTGAAAGGCGAGCAGTGCAGGGAAAACAGGTTTCCCTGGAATGTACTGAGACATCTGGGGGACTCTGTTAATGATGGCACGACCCTGGAGTTCCTCTCGCGTTTCCTGTGGAGAGCGCCTCCTCTTGAGATGAGACCGGAACGCCGAGAATTCTTCTCGACCACGCAGGGAAAGATCCCTCCTCTCGAGCTAGGAGGCGGAAACGGGCTCCTGGATGTGGGCGGGACTCTCGTGCTTCCTCTCGAGTGGAGACGGGTATGTCGGGATCTTCTTGAGTTGCAGCAAGGGTGTGAAGGACCTTCGGAAGTTCCAGAGGTTAGGTGTGATTAGCTCGAGACGTCTCAGCGGAAATGGGCATCATCTCGCCTGGAGGGGAGAACCTCCTGGATTTTCTCGGGTTGCGGCAGGTGCTCTCGATTTACGATGGGACCTCATTGACCCTCTCTGGTGGCCTCAGGAAAGGCCAGTCCCATGCGAGTTTCTCCGGGGCCTCTCGGGATTCCTCTCCAATCGATGCTGGGCCTAATACCTTGTGTGGAGTCGGTGCCGAACCTGAGGATTCCTCTCCAGTGCTGACATGGATCTTGGGTACTTCCGAGTCTCCCCAGGGGGTCAGTCCTCGTCTCAAGTGGTGGCATGCACGTGCGCTTTCCTCCCGAGCTGTAGCAGCAGTGTCACCCTTCCCTTCGCATGGATCAAGTTATCTGTGGCTTTCGCTCGAGGCTTTCCCTCTGAGCTTTCCACGAGGCTTTCCCACGAGCTTTCCCACAGGGCTGTCCACGTGCCACCGTGGTGTGATCGATCCTCGGCTGAAAGTCGAGGCAGTGTAGGGAACACAGGTTTCCCTGGAATGGACTGAGACATCTGGGGACTCTGGGAATGGTGCATGACCCTGGATTTCCTCTCACCTTTCCTGTGGAGAGCGCCTCCTCTTGAGATGCGACGGGAACGCCAGGAATTCTTTGCCGACCACGCAGCCAAAGGATGCCTCCACTCGAGCTATGAGGCAGATTGGGGTCTCCTCAGGATGTGGCCGGGATGATCGTGTTTCCCCTCGAGTGGAGATGGGTATGTCGGGGAACTTCTTGAGTTGCGCAGCAAGGTGTGAAGGACCCTTTGGAAGTTCCAGAGTTTAGGTGTGATTAGCTTCGAGACCCTCAGCGGAAATGGGCCTCATCTCGCCTGGAGGGGAGAACCTCCTGGATTTTCTCGAGTTGCCGCAGGTGCTCTCGACTTACGACAGGGACCTAAGGGACCCGCTCTGGTGGTCTCAGGAAAGGCCAGTCCCCATGCGAGTTGCTCGGGCCCTCTCAGGATTCCTCTCCCGTCGATGCGGGGCCTAAGACCTTGTGTGGAGTCGGGTGCCAGAACCTGAGTATGCCTCTCCCGTGCTGACATGGATGTTGGGAACTTCTGGAGTCTCCAGGGAGTCAGTCCTCGTCTCGAGTGGGCATGCACGTGGCTTTCCTCCCGAGCTGTAGGAGCAGTGTCATGCTTCCCTTCGCTTGGATCAGGGGATCTGTGGCTTTGCCTCGAGGCTTTCCCACGAGGCTTTTCACGAGGCTCTCCCACAGGGCTGTCCCACGTGCCACCGTGGTGTGAGTCCATCCTCGGCTTCAAAGTCGAGCAGTGCAGGGAAAACAGGTTTCCCTGGAATGGACTGAGACATCTGGGAACTCTGGGAATGTGGCACGACCTGGAGTTCCTCTGGCCTTTCCTGTGGAGAGCGCCTCCTCTTGAGATGCGACAGGAACGCGGGAATTCTTTCCCGACCACGCAGGGAAAGGATCCCTCCTCTCGAGCTAGGAGGCGGAAACGGGACTCCTCTGAATGTGGGCGGGACTCTCGTGCTTCCTCCTGAGAAGAGACGGTTATATCGGGAACTTCTTGTGTTGCAGCAATGGTGTGAAGGACCCTTTGGAAGTTCCAGAGCTTAGGTGTGATTAGCTCGAAACGCCTCAGCGGAAATGGGCCTCATCTCTCCTGGAGGGGAGAACCTCCTGGATTTTCTCGAGGTGCGGCAGGTGGTCTCGACTTATGACGGGGACCTCAGGGGCCCGCTCTGGTTGGCATCAGGAAAGGCCAGTCCCATGCGAGTTGCTCGGGGGCCTCTCAGATTCCCTCCCCGGGCGATGCAAGGGCCTAAGACCTTGTGTGGAGTCGGTGCCGATCCCCAACCTGAGGATTCCTCTCCAGGGATGACATGGATCTTGGGGTACATCTGGTGTCTCCCCAGGGGAGTCAGTCCTCGTCTCGAGTGGGGGCATGCACGTGCGTTTTCCTCCGAGCTGTAGCTGCAGTGTCACGCTTCCCTTCGCGTGGATCAAGGGATCTGTGGCTTTCTATCGAGGCTTTCCCACGAGGCTTTCCCACGAGGCTTTCACACAGGGCTGTCCCACATCCGTGGTGTGAGTCTATCCTCTGCTTGAAAGTCGAGGCAGTGCAGGGAAAACAGGTTTCCCTGGAATGGACTGAGACATCTGGGGGACACTGGCAACGGTGGCACGACCCTGGAGTTCCTCTCGCCTTTCCTGTGGAGAGCGCCTCCTCTTGAGATGCGACGGGAACGCCGGGGATTCTTTCCCGAACACGCAGGGAAAGGATCCCTCCACTCGAGCTAGGAGGCGGAAACGCGGCTCCTCGCGATGTGGGCAGGACTCGCGTGCTTCCTCTCGAGTGGAGACGGGTATGTAGGGGAACTTCATGAGTTGCAGCAAGGGTGTGAAGGACCCCTTTGGAAGTTCCAGAGGTTAGGTGTGATTAGCCTCGAGACGCCTCAGCGGAAATGGGCCTCATCTCTCCTGGAAGGGAGAACATCCTGGATTTTCTCGAGTTGCGGCAGGTGCTCTCGACTTACGACGGGGACCTCAGGGACTCGCTCTGGTGGCCTCAGGAAAGGCCAGTCCCCATGTGAGTTGTTCGGGGTCTCTCGGGATTCCTCTCCCGACGATGCCGGGGCCTAAAACCATGTGTGGATTCGGGGCCGGGAGCTTAGGATTCCTCTCCAGTGCTGACATAGATCTTGGGGTTCTTCTGGAGTCTCCCCAGGGTAGTCAGTCCTCGTCTAGAGTGGGGGCATGCACCTGCGCTTTCCTCCCGAGCTGTAGCAGCAGTGTCACGCTTTCCTTCGCGTGGATCAAGGGATCTGTGGCTCCCTCGAGGCTTTCCCACGAGGCTTACCCACAGGGCTGTCCCACGTGCCACCGTGGTGTGAGTCGATCCTCGGCTTGAAAGTCGAGGCAGTGCAGGGAAAACATGATTTCCTGGAATGGACTGAGACATCTTTGGGCTCTGGGAATGGTGACACGACCCTGGAGTTCCTCTCGCCTTTCCTGTGGAGAGCGCCTCCTCTTGAGATGCGACGGGAACGCCGGGAATTCTTTCCGGACCACGCAGGGAAAGGATCCCTCCTCTCGAGGTAGGAGGCAGAAACGGGGGGCTCCTCTGGAGGTGGGTGGGACTCTCGTGCTTCCTCTCGAGTGGAGACGGATATGTCGGGAATTTCTTGAGTTGCAGCAAGGGTGTGAAGGACCCTTTGGAAGTTCCAGAGGTTAGGTGTGATTAGCCTCGAGACGCCTCAGCGGAAATGGTCCTCATCTCGCCTGGAGGGGAGAACTTGCTGGATTTTCTCGAGTTGCGGCAGGTGCTCTCGACTTACGACAGGAACCTCAGGGACACGCTCAGGTGGCCTCTGGAAAGGTCAGTCCCCATGCGAGTTGCTCGGGGCCTCTCGGGATTCCTCTCCCGTCGATGCAGGGGCCTAAGACCTTGTGTGGAGTCGGTGCCCGAACCGGAGGATTCCTCTCCAATGCTGACATGGATCTTGGGGTACTTCTTTAGTCTCCCCAGGGGAGTCAGTCCTCGTCTCTAGTGGGGCATGCACGTGCGTTTCCTCCCGAGCTGTAGCAGCAGTGTCATGCTTCCCTTCGCGTGGATCATCGGATCTGCGGCTTTCCCTCGAGGCTTTCCCACGAGGCTTTCCCACGAGGCTTTCCCACAGGGCTGTCCCACGTGCCACCGTGGTGTGAGTGGATCCTCGGCTTGAAAGTCGAGGCAGTGCAGGGAAAACAGGTTTCCCTGGAATGGACTGAGACATCTGGGGGACTCTGGAAATGGTGGCACGACCCTGGAGTTCCTCTCGCCTTTCCTGTGGAGAGGGCCTCCTGTTGAGATGCGATGGGAACGCCGGGAATTCTTTCCCGACCACGCAGGGAAAGGATCCCTCCTCTCGAGATAGGAGGCGGAAACGGGGCTCCTCTGGATGGGCGGGGACTCTCGTGCTTCCTCTCGAGTGGAGACGGAAATGTCGGGAACTTCTTGAGTTGCAGCAAGGTTGTGAAGGACCCTATTGAAGTTCCAGAGGTTAGGTGTGGTTAGCCTCGAAACGCCTCAGCGGAAATGTGCCTCATCTCTCCTGGAGGGGAGAACCTCCTGGATTTTCTCGAGGTGCGGCAGGTGCTCTCGACTTATGACGGGGACCTCAGGGGCCCGCTCTGGTGGCATCAGGAAAGGCCAGTCCCCATGCGAGTTGCTCGGGGGCCTCTCAGATTCCCCTCCGGGCGATGCAAGGGCCTAAGACCTTGTGTGGAGACGGTGCCGGAACCTGAGGATTCCTCTCCAGTGCTGACATGAATCTTGGGGTACTTCTGGAGTCTCCCCAGGGGAGTCAGTCCTTGTGTCGAGTGGAGGCATGTACGTGCACATTCCTCCCGAGCTATAGCAGCAGTGTCATGCTTCCCTTCGCGTAGACCAAGGGATCTGTGGCTTTCCCTCGAGGCTTTCCACGAGGCTTTCCCACAGGGCTGTCCCACGTGCCACCATGGTGTGCGATCCTCGGCTTGAAAGTCGAGGCAGTGCAGGGAAAACAGTTTTCCCTGGAATGGACTGAGACATCTGGGGACTGTGGGAATGGTGTCACGAACCTGGATTTCCTCTCGCCTTTCCAGAGGAGAGCGCCTCCTCTTGAGAGGCGAAGGGAACGCCGGGAATTCTTTCCCGACCACACAGGGAAAGGATCCCACCACTCGAGCTATGAGGCGGAAAAGGGGCTCATCTGGATGTGGGCAGGACTCCTGTGCTTCCTCTCGAGTGGAGACGGGTATTTCGGGGAATTTCTTGAGTTGCAGCCAGGTTGTGAAGAACCCTTTGAAATTTCCAGAGATTAGGTGTGATTAGCTTCGAGACGCCTCAGCGGAAATGGGCCTCATCTCGCCTGGGGGGGAGAACCTCCTGGATTTTCTCCAGTTGAGGCAGGTGCTCACAACTTACGACCGGGACCTCAGGGACCTGCTCTGGTGGCCTCAGGAAAGACCAGTCCCCATGGGAATTGCTCGATTACCTGTCGGGATTCCTCTCCCGTCGATGCCGGGGCCTAAGACATTGTGTGGAGATGGTGCCAGAACCTCAGGATTCCTCTCCAGTGCTGACATGGATCTTGAGGGACTTCTGGAGTCTCCTCAGGGAAGTCAGTCCTCGTCTTCAGTCTTGGCATGCACGAACGCTTTCCTCCCGAGCTGTAGCAGCAGTGTCACCCTTCCCTTGGCGTGGATCAAGGGATCTGTGGCTTTCCCTCGAGGATTTCCCACGAGGTTTTCCCACGAGGCTTTCCCACAGGGCTGTCCCACGTGCCACCGTTTGTGAGTCGATCCTCGGCTTGAAAGTCGAAGCACTGCAGGGAAAACAGGTTTCCCTGGAATGGACTGAGATATCTGGGGGACTCTGGGAATGGTAGCACCACCCTTGAGTTCCTCTCGCATTTCCTGTGGAGAGCGCCTCCTCTGGAGATGCGACGGGAACCCCAGGAATTCTTTCCCGACACACAGTGAAAGGATCCCTCGTCTCGAGCTATGAGGGAGAAAAGGGGCTCCTCTGGATGTGGCGGGACTCTCGTGCTTCCTCTCGAGTGGAGACGGGTATGTCGGGGAACTTCTTGAGTTGCAGCAAGGGTGTGAAGGACCCTTTGGAAGTTCCAGAGGTTAGGTGTGATTAGCTTCGAGACGCCTCAGCGGAAATGGGCCTCATCTCGCCTGGAGGGGAGAACCTCCTGGATTTTCTCGAGTTGTGGCAGGTGCTCTTGACATACGACGGGGACCTCAGGGACCCGCACTGGTGGCCTCAGGGAAGGCCATTCCCCCCATGCGAGTTGCTCGGGGCCCTCTCGGGATACCTGCCCCATCGATGCCGGGGTCTAAGACCTTGTGTGGAGTCGGTGCCGGGAACCTGAGGATTCCTCTCCAGTGTGACATGGATCTTGGGGTACTTCTGGAGTCTCCCCAGGGGAGTCAGACATCGACTCGAGTGAGGGCAGGCACGTGCGCTTTCCTCCCGAGCTCTAGCAGCAGTGATACGCATCTCTTCGCGTGGATCGAGGGATCAGTGGCTTTCCCTCGAGGCTTTCCCACGAGCCTTTCCCACAGGGCTGTCCCACGTGCCACCGTGGTGTGAGTCGATCCTCGGCTTGAAAGTCGAGGCATTGCAGGGAAAACAGTTTTCCCTGGAATGGACAGAGACATCTGGGTGACTCTGGAATGGTGGCACGAACCTGGATTTCTCTCGCCTTTCCTGTGGGAG
>NW_017192690.1:0-10152 GCF_001704415.2 Capra hircus
GGGCCTCATCTCGCCTTTAAGGACGCCAAGATCCATGTCAGCACTGGAGAGGAATCCTCAGGTTCCGGCACCGACTCCACACAAGGTCTTAGCCCGGCATCGACGGGAGAGGAATCGCGAGAGGCCCCGAGAAACTCGCATGGGGAATCGCCTTTCCTGAGGCCACCAGAGCGGTCCCTCAGGTCCCCGTCGTAAGTCGAGATCACCTGTCCCAACTCAAAAAAATCCAGGAGGTTCTCCCCTCCAGGCGAGATGAGGCCCATTTCCGCTGAGGCGTCTCGTGGCTAATCACACCTAAACCTCTGGAACTTCCAAAGGGTTCTTCACACCCTTGCTGCAACTCAAGAAGTTCCCCCGACATACCCGTCTCCACTCGAGAGGAAGCACGAGAGTCCCGCCCACAATCCAGAGGAGCCCCGTTTCCCCCTCACAGCTAGAGAGGAGGTATCCTTTCCCTGCGTGGTCCGGAAAGAATTCCCGGTCTTCCCGTCACAACTCAAGAGGAGGCGCTTTCAACAGGAAAGGTGAGAGGAACTCCAGGGTCGTGCCACCATTCCCAGAGTACCCCAGATATCTCAGTCCATTCCAGGGAAACCTGTTTTCCCTGCACTGCCTCGACTTTCAAGCCGAGGATCGACTCACAGCACGGTGCACGTGGGACAGCCCTGTGGGAAAGCCTCGTGAGAAAGCCTCATGGGAAAGCCTCGAGGGAAAGCCACTGATCCCTTGATCCACTCGACGGGAAGAATGACACTGCTGCTACAGCTCGGGGAGGAAAGCGCTCTTCAATGCCCCCACTCGAATGAGGACTGACTCCCCTGGGAGACTCCGAAGTACCCCAAGATCCATGTCAGCACTGGAGAGGAATCCTCAGGTTCCAGGACCGACCCACACAAGTTCTTAGGCCCCGGAATCGACGGGAGAGGAATCCCGAGAGGCCACCGAGCAACTCGCATGGGGGACTGGCCTTTCCTGCGGCCACCAGAGCGGGTCCCTGAGGTCCCCGTCGTAAGTCCGAGAGCACCTGTTGCAATTCGAGAAAATCCAGGAGGTTCTCCCCTCCAGGCAAGATGAGGGCGCATTTCCGCTGGAGGCGTCTAGAGGCTAAATGCACCTAACATCTGGAACTTTCCAAAATGTCCTTCACACCCTTTCTGGCAACTGAATAAGTTCCCCGACATACTCTCGCCTCCACTCCGAGAGGAAGCACGAGAGTCCCGCCCACATCCAGAGGAGCCCCGTTTCCGCCTCCTAGCTCGAGAGGAGGGATCCTTTCCCTGCGTGGTGGGGAAAGAATTCCCCGCGTTCCCGTCGAATCTCAAGAGGAGGCGCTCTACACAGGAAAGGCGAGAGGAACTCCAGGGTCGTGCCACCATTCCAGAGTCCCCCAGATGTCTCAGTCCATTCCAGGGAAACCTGTTTTCCCTGCACTGCCTCGACTTTCAAGCGGAGGATCGACTCACATCACGGTGGCACGTGGACAGCCCTGTGGGAAAGCCTCGTGGGAAAGCCTCCTGGGAAAGCCTCGAGGGAAAGCCACAGATCCCTTGATGCACGCGAAGGGAAGCGTGACACTGTTGCTACAGCTCGGGAGGAAAGCGCACGTGCATGCCCCCACTCGAGACGAGGACTGACTGTCCTGGGGAGACTCCAGAAGTACCCCAAGATCCATGTCAGCACTGGAGAGGAATCGTCAGGCTCCGGCTCCGACTACTCACAAGGTCTTAGGCCCCGGAATCGACGGTAGAGGAATCCGGAGAGGCCCCCGAGCAACTCGCATGGGGACTGGCCTTTCCTGAGCCCACCAGAGCGGGTCCCTGAGGTCCCCGTCGTAAGTCGAGAGCACCTGCTGCAACTGGAGAAAATCAAGGAGGTTCTCCCCTCCAGGCGAGATGAGGCCAATTTCCGCTGAGGCGTCTCGAGGCTTTTCACACCTAAACTCTGGAACTTCCAAAGGGTCCTTCGCAACCTTGCTGCAACTCAAGAAGTTCCCCGACATACCCGTCTCCACTTGAGAGGCAGCACCGAGAGTCTCGGCCACATTCAGAGGAGCCCCGTTTCCGTCTCCTAGCTCGAGAGGAGGGATCCTTTCCCTGCGTGGTCGGGAAAGAATTCCCGGCATTCCCGTCGCATCTCAAGAGGAGGCGCTCTCCACAGGAAAGGCGAGAGGAACTCCAGGGTCGTGCCACCATTCCCAGAGTAAACCCAGATGTCTCAGTCCATTCCAGGGAAATCTGTTTTCCCTTCACTGCCTCGACTTTAAAGCCGAGGATCGACTCACACCACAGTGGCACGTGGGAAAGCCCTGTGGGAAGCCTCGTGGGAAAGCGTCATGGGAAAGTCTAGAGGGAAAGCCACAGATCCCTTGATCCACGAAAAGGGAAGCGTGAAACTGCTGCTACAGCTCGGGAGGAAATCACACGTGCATGCCCTCTCTCGTGACGAGGACTGACTCCCCTGGGGAGACTCCAGAAGTACCACAAGATCCATGTCGGCACTGGAGAGGAATCCTCAGGTTCCGTCACTGAGTCCACACAAGGTCTTAGGCCCCAGCATCGACGGGAGAGGAATCCCGAGAGGCCCGGGAGAAACTCGCATGGGGACTGGCCTTTCCTGAGGCCACCAGAGCGGGTCCCTGAGGCCCTCGTCGTAAGTCGAGAGCACCTGCCGCAAGTCGAGAAAATCCAGGAGGTTCTCCCCTCCAGGCGAGATGAGGCCCATTTCGGCTGAGGCAACTAGGGGGTAATCACACTTAAACTCTCGAACTTCGAAAGGGTCCTTCACACCCTTGCTGCAACTCAAGAAGTTCCCCGACATATCCGTCTCCACTCAAGAGGAACCCGAGCGTCCCGCCCGTATCCAGAGTGGCCCCGTTTCCGCCTGCTAGCTCGAGAGGAGGGATCCTTTCCCTGCGTGGTCCTGAAAGAATTCCTAGCGTTCCCGTCTCATCTCAAGAGGAGGCGCTCTCCACAGTAAAGGCGAGAGGAACTCCAGTATCAGGCCCCATTCCCAGAGTCCCCCAGATGTCTCAGTCCATTCCAGGGAAACCTGTTTTCCCTGCACTGCCTCCACTTTCAAGCTGAGGATCGACTCACACCACAAGGGCACGTGGAAAAGCCCTGTGGGAAAGCCTCGTGGGAAAGCCTCATGGGAAAGCCTCGAGGGAAAGCCCCTGATCCCTTGATCCAAGCGAAGGGAACCGTGACACTGCTGCTACAGGTCGGGAGGAAAGCGCACGTGCATGCCCCCACTCGAGACGAGGACATACGCCTCTGGGGAGACTTCAGAAGACCCCGAAGATCCATGTCGGCACTGCAGAGGAATCCTCACGTTCCGGCACTGACTCCACACAAGGTCTTAGGCCCCGGCATCGAGGGGAGAGGAATCCCGAGAGGCCCCGAGCAACTCACATGGGGACGGGCCTTTCCTGAGGCCACAAGAGCGGGTCCCTGAGGTCCCAGTCGTAAGTCGAGAGCACCTGCCGCAATTCGAGAAAATCCAGGAGGTTCTCCCCTCCAGGCGAGATGAGGCCCATTTCCGCTGAGGCGTCTCCAGGAAAATCACACCTAACCTCTGGAACTTCCAAAGGGTCCTTCACACCCTTGCTGCAACTCAAGAAGTTCCCCGACATACCCGTCTCCACACGAGAGGAAGCAGGAAAGTCCCGCCCACATCAAGAGAAGCCACGTTTCCGCCTCCTAGCTCGAGAGGTTTGATCCTTTCCCTGCGTGGTCAGGAAAGAATTCGCGGCGTTCCCGTCACATCTGAAGAGGAGGCGCTCTCCAGAGGAAAAGCGAGAGGAACTCCAGGTACCTGCCACCATTCCCAGAGTCCCCCAGATGTCTCAGTCCATTCCAGGGAACCTGTATTCCCTGCACTGCCTCGACTTTCAAGCCGAGGATCGACTCACACCACAGTGGCACGTGGGGCAGCCCTGTGGGA
Organism: Capra hircus; assembly: GCF_001704415.2. Classification (NCBI taxonomy): domain Eukaryota; kingdom Metazoa; phylum Chordata; class Mammalia; order Artiodactyla; family Bovidae; genus Capra; species Capra hircus. Next base: position 3,943 of record NW_017192690.1, read on the forward strand.
AAGCCTCCTGGGAAGCCTCGAGGGAAAGCCACAGATCCCTTGATTCACGCGAAGGTAAGCGTGACAATGTTGCTAAAGCTCGGGAGGAAAGTGCACGTGCATGCCCCCACTCGAGTAGAGGACTGACTGTCCTGGGGAGACTCCAGAAGTACCCCAAGATCCATGTCAGCACTGGAGAGGAATCATCAGGTTTCGGCACCGACTCCACAGAAGGTCTTAGGCCCCGGCATCTACGAGAGAGGAATCCCGAGAGGCCCCGGAGCAACTCGCATGGGGACTGGCCTTTCCTGAGGCCACCAGAGCGGGTCCCTGAGGTCCCCTCGTAAGTCGAGAAAACCTGCCGCACCTCGAGAAAATTCAGGAGGTTCTCCCCTCCAGGCGAGATGAGGCCCATTTCCGCTGAGGCGTCTCGAGGCTAATCACACCTAACCTCTGGAACTTCCAAAGGGTCCTTCACACCCTTGCTGCACCTCAAGAAGTTCCCCAACATACCCGTCTCCACTCGAGAGGAAGCACGAGAGTCCCGCCCACAACCAGAGGATCCCCGTTTCCCCCTCCTAGTTCGAGAGGTGGGATCCGTTCCCTGTGTGGTCGGAAAAGAATTCCCGGCGTTCCCGTCGGATCTCAGAGGAGGCGCTATCCACAAGAAAGGCGAGAGGAACTCCAGGGTCGTGCCAACCATTCCCAGAGTCCCCGAGATGTCTCAGTCCATTCCAGGGAAACCTGTTTTCCCTGCTTGCTTCGACTTTCAAGTCGAGGATCGACTCACACCACGGTGGCACGTGGGACAGCCCTGTGGGAAAGCCTCGTGGGAAAGCCTTGAGGGAAAGACACAGATCCCTTGATCCACGCGAAGGGAAGCGCGACACTGCTGCTACAGCTCGGGAGGAAAGCGCACGTGCATGCCCCCACTCGAGACGAGGACTGACTCCACTGGGGAGACTCCAGAAGTACCCCAAGATCCATGTCAGCACTGGAGAGGAATCCTCTGGTTCCGGCACCGACTCCACACAAGGTCTTAGGCCCCAGCATCGACGGGAGAGGAATCCCGAGAGGCCCCCGGAGCAACTCGCATGCGGACAGGCCTTTCCTGAGGCCACCAGAGCGGGTCCCTGAGGTCCCCGTCATAAGTCGAGAGCACCTTCCGCAACTCGAGAAAATCCAGGAGGTTTTCCCCTCCAGGCGAGATGAGGCCCATTTCCGCTGAGGCGTCTCGAGGCTAATCACACCTAACCTCTGGAACTTCCAAAGGGTCATTCACACCCTTGCTGCAACTCAAGAAGTTCCCCGACATACCCGTCTCCACTTGAGAGGAAGCACGAGAGTCCCGCTCACATCCAGAGGAGCCCCGTTTCCGCCTCCTAGCTCGAGAGGAGGGATCCTTTCCTTGCGTGGTCGAGAAAGATTTCCCGGCGTTCCCGACGCATCTCAAGAGGTCGCGCTCTCCAGAGGAAAGGCGAGAGGAACTCCATGGTCGTGCCACCAATCCCAGAGTCGCCCAGATGTCTCAGTCCATTCCAGGGAGACCTGTTTTCCCTACACTGCCTCGAGTTTCAAGCCTAGGATCGACTAACACCACGGTGGCACGTGGGACAGCCCTGTGGGAAAGCCTCGTGGGAAAGCCTTGTTGGAAAGCCTCGTGGGAAAGCCTCGAGGGAAAGCCACTGATCCCTTGATCCACGCGACTGGAGCATGACACTGCTGCTACAGCTAGGGAGGAAAGCGCAGGTGCATGCCCCCACTCGAGACGAGGACTGACTCCCCTGGGGAGACTCCAGAAGTACCCCAAGATCCATGTCAGCACTGCAGAGGAAACCTCAGGTTCCGGCACTGACTCCACACAAGGTCTTAGGCCCCGGCATCGACGGGAGAGGAATCCTGAGAGGCCCCGAGCAATTCGCATGGGGAGTGGCCTTTTCTGAGGCCCCCAGAGCGGGACGTTGAGGTCCCCGTCGTAAGTCGAGAGCAACTACCCTATCTCGAGAAAATCCAGGAGGTTCTCCCCTCCAGGCGAGATGGGGCCCATTTCTGCTGAGGCGTCTCGAGGCTCATCACACCTAATCTCTGGAACTTCCAAACGGTGCTTCACACCCTGGCTGCAACTCAAGATGTTCCCCTACATACCGTTTCCACTCGAGAGGAAGCACGAGAGTCCCGCCCACATCCAGAGGAGCCCCGTTTCTGCCTACTAGCTCGAGAGGAGGGATCCTTTCCCTGCGTCATCGGGAAAGAAATCCCGGCGTTCCCGTCGCATCTCAAGAGGAGGCGCTCTCCACAGGAAAGGCGAGAGGAACTCCAGGGTCGTGCCACCTTTCCCAGAGTCCCCCAGATGTCTCAGTCCATTCCAGGGATACCTGTTTTCCCTGCACTGATCGACATTCAAGCCGAGGATCGACTCACAACACGGTGGCACGTGGGACAATCATGTGGGAAAGCCTCATGGAAAAGCCTCGTGTGAAAGCTTCCAGGGAAAGCCACAGATCCCTTGATCCACGCGAAGGGAACGTGACACTGCTGCTACAGCTCGGGAGGAAAGCGCACGTGCATGCCCCCGCTCGGGACGAGGACTGACTCCCCTGCGGAGACTCCAGAAGAACCCAAGGTCCATGTCAGCACTGGAGAGGAATCCTCAGGTTCCGGCACCGACTCCACACAAGGTCTTAGGCCCCGGCATCGACGGGAGAGAAATCCCGAAAGGCTCCCGAGCAACTCGCATGGGGACTGGCCTTTCCTGAGGCCACCAGAGGGGGTCCCTGTGGTCCCCGTCGTAAGTCGAGAGCACCTGCCGCAACTCGAGAAAATCCAGGAGGTTGTCCCCTCCAGGCGAGATGAGGCCCATTTCCGCTGAGGCGACTGGAAGCTAATCACCCCTAATCTCTGGAACTTCCAAAGGGTCCTTCACAGCCTTGCTGCAACTCAAGAAGTTCCCCGACATACCCGTCTCCACTCAAGAGGAAGCACGAGAGTCCCGCCCACATCCAGAGGGGCCCCGTTTCCGCCTCCTAGCTCGAGAGGAGGGATCCTTTCCTTTCGTGGTCGGCAAAGAATTCCCGGCGTTCCCGTCGCATCTCAGGAGGAGGCGCTCTCCACAGGAAAGGCGAGAGGAAATCCAGGGTCGTGCCACCATTCCCAGAGTCCCCAAGATGTCTCAGTCCATTCCAGGGAAACCTGTTTTCCCTGCACTGCCTCGACATTCAAGCCGAGGATCGACTCACACCGCGATGGCAGGTTGGACAGCCCTGTGGGAAAGCCTCGTGGGAAAGCCTCGTGTGAAAGCCTCGAGGGAAAGCCACAGATCCCTTGATCCACGCGTAGGGAAGCGTGACACTGCTGCTACAGCTCGGGAGGAAAGCGCACGTGCATGCCCCACTCGAGACGAGGACTGACTCCCCTGGGGAGACTCCAGAAGTACCCCAAGATCCATGTTAGCACTGGAGAGGAATCCTCAGGTTCCGGCACGGACTCCACACAAGGTCTATTAGGCCCCGGCATCGACGGGAGAGGAATCCCGAGAGGCCCCGAGCAACTCGCATGGGGACTGGCCTTTCCTGAGGCCACCAGAGCGGGTCCCTGAGGTCCCCGTCGTAAGTCGAGAGGCACCTGCCGCAACTCGAGAAAATCCAGGAGGTTCTCCCCTCCAGGCGAGATGAGGCCCATTTCGGCTGAGGCGTCTCGAGGCTAATCACATCTAACATCTGGAACTTCCAAAGGGTCCTTCACACCCTTGCTGCAACTCAAGAAGTTCCCCGACATACCCGTCTCCACTCGAGAGGAAGCACCAGAGTCCCGCCCACATCCAGAGGAGCCCCGTTTCCGCCTCCTAGCTCGAGAGGAGGGATCCTTTCCCCTGCGTGGTCGGGAAAGATATTCCCGGCGTTCCCGTCTGCATCTCAAGAGGAGGCGCTCTCCACAGGAAAGGCGAGAGGAACTCCAGGGTCGTGCCACCATTCCCAGAGTCCCGCAGATGTCTCAGTCCATTCCAGGGAAACCTGTTTTCCCTGCACTGCCTCGACTTTCAAGCCGAGGATCGACTCACACCACGGTGGCACGTGGGACAGCCCTGTGGGAAAGCCTCGGAAAGCCTCGTGGGAAAGCCTTGAGGGAAAGACCACAGATCCCTTGATCCACGCGAAGGGAAGCGCTGACACTGCTGCTACAGCTCGGGAGGAAAGCGCACGTGCATGCCCCCACTCGAGACGAGGACTGACTCCCCTGGGGAGACTCCAGAAGTACCCCAAGATCCATGTCAGCACTGGAGAGGAATCCTCTGGTTCCGGCACCGACTCCACACAAGGTCTTAGGCCCCGGCATCGACGGGAGAGGAATCCCGAGAGGCCCCGAGCAACTCGCATGGCGGACTGGCCTTTCCTGAGGCCACCAGAGCGGGTCCCTGAGGTCCCCGTCGTAAGTCGAGAGCACCTTGCCGCAACTCGAGAAAATCCAGGAGGTTTCCCCTCCAGGCGAGATGAGGCCCATTTCCGCTGAGGCGTCTCGAGGCTAATCACACCTAACCTCTGGAACTTCCAAAGGGTCATTCACACCCTTGCTGCAACTCAAGAAGTTCCCCGACATACCCGTCTCCACTTGAGAGGAAGCACGAGAGTCCCGCTCACATCCAGAGGAGCCCCGTTTCCGCCTCCTAGCTCGAGAGGAGGGATCCTTTCCTTGCGTGGTCGAGAAAGATTTCCCGGCGTTCCCGACGCATCTCAAGAGGTCGCGCTCTCCAGAGGAAAGGCGAGAGGAACTCCATGGTCGTGCCACCATTCCCAGAGTCCCCCAGATGTCTCAGTCCATTCCAGGGAGACCTGTTTTCCCTGCACTGCCTCGACTTTCAAGCCGAGGATCGACTAACACCACGGTGGCACGTGGGACAGCCCTGTGGGAAAGCCTCGTGGGAAAGCCTTGTTGGAAAGCCTCGTGGGAAAGCCTCGAGGGAAAGCCACTGATCCCTTGATCCACGCGACTGGAGCATGACACTGCTGCTACAGCTAGGGAGGAAAGCGCAGGTGCATGCCCCCACTCGAGACGAGGACTGACTCCCCTGGGGAGACTCCAGAAGTACCCCAAGATCCATGTCAGCACTGCAGAGGAAACCTCAGGTTCCGGCACTGACTCCACACAAGGTCTTAGGCCCCGGCATCGACGGGAGAGGAATCCCGAGAGGCCCCGAGCAATTCGCATGGGGAGTGGCCTTTTCCTGAGGCCCCAGAGCGGGGTCCGTTGAGGTCCCCGTCGTAAGTCGAGAGCAACTGCCCTAATCTCGAGAAAATCCAGGAGGTTCTCCCCTCCAGGCGAGATGAGGCCCATTTCTGCTGAGGCGTCTCGAGGCTAATCACACCTAATCTCTGGAACTTCCAAACGGTGCTTCACACCCTGGCTGCAACTCAAGATGTTCCCCTACATACCGTTTCCACTCGAGAGGAAGCACGAGAGTCCCGCCCACATCCAGAGGAGCCCCGTTTCTGCCTACTAGCTCGAGAGGAGGGATCCTTTCCCTGCGTCATCGGGAAAGAAATCCCGGCGTTCCCGTCGCATCTCAAGAGGAGGCGCTCTCCACAGGAAAGGCGAGAGGAACTCCAGGGTCGTGCCACCTTTCCCAGAGTCCCCAAGATGTCTCAGTCCATTCCAGGGAAACCTGTTTTCCCTGCACTGCCTCGACATTCAAGCCGAGGATCGACTCACACCGCGATGGCAGGTTGGACAGCCCTGTGGGAAAGCCTCGTGGAAAAGCCTCGTGTGAAAGCCTCGAGGGAAAGCCAACAGATCCCTTGATCCACGCGTAGGGAAGCGTGACACTGCTGGCTACAGCTCGGGAGGGAAAGCGCACGTGCATGCCCCCACTCGAGACGAGGACTGACTCCCCTGGGAGACTCCAGAAGTACCCCAAGATCCATTTAGCACTGGAGAGGAATCCTCAGGATCCCGGCACCGACTCCACACAAGCTATTAGGCCCCGTCATCGACGTGAGAGGAATCCGAGAGGCCCCGAGCAACTCGCATGGGGACTGGCCTTTCCTGAGGCCACCAGAGCGGGTCCCTGAGGTCCCCGTCGTAAGTCGAGGCGCACCTGCCGCAACTCGAGAAAATCCAGGAGGTTCTCCCCTCCAGGCGAGATGAGGCCCATTTCGGCTGAGGCGTCTCGAGGCTAATCACATCTAACATCTGGAACTTCCAAAGGGTCCTTCACACCCTTGCTGCAACTCAAGAAGT
>NW_017192691.1:0-10152 GCF_001704415.2 Capra hircus
TGGGCCTCATCTCGCCTGATGGGAGAACCTCCTGGATTTTCTCGAGTTGCGGCAGGTGCTCTCAACTTATGACGGGGACCGCAGGACCCCTCGTGGTAGCCTCAGGAAAGGCCAAGTCCCCATGCGAGTTGCTCGGTCCTCTCGGATTCCTCTCTCCTTCGATGCCGGGGCCTAGATCTTGTGTGGAGTGGGTGCCGGAACCTGAGGATTCCTCTCCAGTGCTGACATGGATCTTGGGGTACTTCTGGAGTCTCCCCAGGGAGTCAGTCCTCGTCTCGAGTGGGGGCATGCACGGCCTTTCCTCCGTGCTGTAGCAGCAGTGTCACTCTTCCTTCGCGTGGATCAAGGGATCTGTGGCTTTCCCTCGAGCCTTTCCCACGAGGCTTTCGCCAGAGGCTTTCCCACAGGGCTGTCCCACGTGTCACCGTGGTGCGAGACGATCCTCGCTTGAAAGTCGAGGCAGTGCAGGGAAAACAGGTTTCCCTGGAATGGACTGAGACATCCAGGGGACTCTGGGAATGGTGGCACGACCCTGGAGTTCCTCTCGCCCCATTCCTGTGGAGCGCGCCTCCTCTTGAGATGTGACGGGAACACCGGGAATTCTATCCCGACCACGCAGGGAAAGGATCCCTCCTCTCGAGCTAGGAGGCGGAAACGGGGCCCCTCTGGATGTGGGCGGGACTCTCGTGCTTCCCTCTCGAGTGGAGACAGTATGTCGGGGAACTTCTTGAGTTGCAGAAAAGGGTGTGAAGAACCCTTTGGAAGTTCCAGAGGTTAGGTGAATATCCTGGAGACGCCTCAGCGGAAATGGGCCTCATCTCGCCTGGAGGGGAGAACCTCCTGGATTTTCTCGATTTGCGGCAGGTGCTCTCGACTTACAACGGGGACCTCAGGGACCCGCTCTGGTGGCCTCAGGAAAAACCCAGTGCACATGCGAGTTGCTCGGGGCCTCTCGGGATTCCTCTCACTTGATGCTGGGGCCTAAGCCCTTGTGTGGAGTCGGTGCCGGAACCTGAGTGTTCCTCTCCCTGCTGACATGGATCTTGGGGTACTTCTGCCAGTCTCCCCCAGGGGAGTCAGTCCCCGTCTCGAGTGGGGGCATGCACGTGCGCTTTCCTCCCGAGCCGTAGCAGCAGTGTCATGCTTCCCTACAGCGTGGATCAAGGGATCTGTGGCTTTCCCTCCAGGCTTTCGCACGAGGCTTTCCCACAGGGCTGTCCCACGTGCCACCGTGGTGTGAGTCCGATCCTCGGCTTGAAAGTCGAGGCAGTGCACGGAAAACAGTTTTCCCTGGAATGGACTGAGACATCCAGGGTACTCTGGGAATGGTGGCACGACCCTGGAGTCCTCTCGCCTATCCTGTGGAGAGCGCCTCCTGTTGAGATGCAACAGGAAACGCCGGTAATTCTTTCCCGACCACGCTGGGAAAGGATCCCTCCTCTCGAGCTAGGAGGTGGAAACGGGGCTCCTTTGGATGTGGGCGGAAACTCTCGTGCTTCCTCTCTAGTGGCGAGCAGGGTATGTCTGGGAACTTCTTGAGTTGCAGCAAGGGTGTGAAGGACCCTTTGGAAGTTCCAGATGTTAGATGTGATTAGCCTCGAGACGCCTCAGCGGAAATGGGCCTCATCTCGCCTGGAGGGGAGAACCTCCTGGATTTTCTCGAGTTGCCTCAGGTGCTCTCGACTTACGACGGGGACCTCAGGGACCCGCTGTGGTGGCCTCAGGAAAGGCCAGTCCCCATGCGAGATGCTTGGGGGCCTCTCGGGATTCCTGTCCCGTCGATGCCGGGGTCCTAAGACCTTGTGTGGAGTCGGTGCCGGAACCTGAGGATTCCTCTCCAGTGCTGACATGGATCTTGGGGTACTACTGGAGTCTCCCCAGGGGAGTCAGTCCTCGTCTCGAGTGGGGGCATGCACGTGCGCTTTCCTCCCGAGCTGTAGCAGCAGTGTCACGCTTCCTTTCGCGTGGATCAAAGGATCTGTGGCTTTCGCTCGGAGGCTTTCCCACGAGGCTTTCCCACGTGGCTTTCCCACAGGGCTGTCCAACGTGCCATCGCGGTGTGAGTCGATCCTCGCTTGAAAGTCGAGGCAGTGCAGGGAAAACAGGTTTCCCTGGAATGGACTGAGACATCTGGGGGACTCTGGGAATGGGACCTGATCCTGGAGTTCCTCTCGCCTTTCCTGTGGAGAGCGCCTCCTCTTGAGATGAGACGGGAACGCCGGGAATTCTTTCCCCACCACGCAGGGAAAGGATACCTCCTCTCGAGCTAGCAGGCGGAAACGGGGTCCACTCTGGATATGGGCGGGACGCTCGGGTTCCTCTTGAGTGGAGACGGGTATGTCGAGAAACTTCTTGAGTTGCAGCAAGGGTGTGAAGGACCCTTTGGAAGTTCCAGGGTTTAAGTGTGATTACCGCCTAGTTGCCTCAGAGGAAATGGGCCTCATCTAGCCCTGAGGGGAGAACCTCCTGGATTTTCTCGAGTTGCGGGAGGTGCTCTCGACTTACGACGAGGGCCTCAGGGACCCGCTCTGGTGGCCTCAGGAAAGGCCAGTCCCCATGCGAGTTGCTCGGGGGCCTCTCGGGATTCCTCTCCCGTCGATGCCGGGGCCTAAGACCTTGTGTGGACTCAGTGCCGGAACCTGAGGATTCCTCTCCAGTGCCGACATGGATTTTGGGGTTCTTCTGGAGTCTCCCCAGGGGAGTCAGTCCTCGTCTCGAGAGGGGGCATGCACGTGCGATTTCCTCCGGAGCTGTAGCAGCAGTGTCTCGCTTCCCTTCGCGTGGATCAATGGGTTTGTGGCTTTCCCTCGAGGCTTTCCCCGAGGCTTTCCCACGAGGCTTTCCCATGAGGCTTTCCCACAGGGCTGTCCCACGTGCCACCGTGGTGTGAGTTGATCCTCGGCTTGAAAGTCGACGCAGTGCAGGGTAAACAGGTTTCCGTGAAATGGACTGAGACATCTGGGGGACTCTGGGAATGGTGGCACGACCCTGGAGTTCCTCTCACCTTTCCTGAGGAGAGCGCCTCCTCTTGAGATGTGACGGGAACACCGGGTATTCTATCCCGACCACGCAGTGAAAGGATCCCTCCTCTCGAGCTAGGAGGCGGAAACGGGGCTCCTCTGGTTGTGGGCGGGATTCTCGTGCTTCCTCTCGAGTGGAGACGGGTATGTCGGGGAACTTCTTGAGTTGCAGCAAGTGTGTGAAGAGCCCTTTGGAAGTTCCAGAGGTAAGGTGTGATTAGCCTCGAGATACCTCAGCGGAAATGGGCCTCATCTCGCCTGGAGGGGAGAACCTCCTGGATTTTCTCGAATTGCGGCAGGTGCTCTCGACTTACGATGGGGACCTCAGGGACCCGCTCTGGTGGCATCAGGAAATGCCATTCCCCATGCGAGTTGCTCGGGGGCATCTCGGGATTCCTCTCCCGTCGATTCCGGGGGCCTGAGACCTCGTGTGGAGTCAGTGCCGGAACCTGAGGATTTCTCTCCAGTGCTGACATGGATCTTGGGGTACTTCTGGAGTCTCCCCCAGGGGAGTCAGTCCTCTTCTCGAGTGGGGGCATGCACGTGCGCGTGCCTCTCGAGCTGTTAGCATTAGTGTCGCGCTTCCATTCGCGTGGATCAAGGGATCTGTGGCTTTCCCTCGAGACTTTCCCACGAGGCTTTCCCACGACGCTTTCCCACAGGGCTGTCCCACGTGCCACCGTGGTGTGAGTCGATCCTCAGCTTGAATGTCGACGCAGTGCTGGGAAAACAGGTTTCCCTGGAATGGACGGAGACATCTGGGGACTCTGGGAATGGTGGCACGACACTGGAGTTCCTCTCGCCTTTCCTGTTGAGAGAGCCTCCTCTTGAGATGCGACGGAAATGCCGGGAATTCTTTCCCGACCACGCAGGGAAAGGATCCCTCCTCTCGAGCTAGGAGGCGGAAACGGTGTTGCTCTGGATGTGGGCGGGGACTCCGTGCTTCCTCTCGAGTGGAGACCGGTATTTCGGGGAACTTCTGAGTTGCAGCAAGGATGTGAAGGACCCTTTTAAGTTCTAAAGGTTAGGTGTGATTAGCCTTGAGACGCCTCAGCGAAAATGGGCCTCATCTCGCCTGGATGGGAGAACCTCCTGGATTTTCTCGAGTTGCGGCAGGTGCTCTCAACTTACGACGGGGACCGCAAGGACCCCCTCCGGTAGCCTCAGGAAAGGCCAGTCCCCATGCGAGTTGCTCGATGGCCTCTCGGGTTTCCTCTCCCTTAGATGCTGGGGCCTAAGAGCTTGTGTGGAGTCAGTCCCTGGAACCTGAGGATTCCTCTCCAGTGCTGACCTGGATCTTGGGGTACTTCTGGAGTCTCCCCAGGCAAGTCAGTCTTCATCTCGAGTGGGGGAATGCACGTGAGCTTTCCTTCCGAGCTGTAGCAGCAGTGTCGCGCTTCCCTTCGCGTGGATCTAGGGATCTGTTGCTTTCCCTCGAGGCTTTCCCATGAGGATTTCCCACGAGGCTTTCCCACAGGGCCTGTCCCACGTGCCACCGTGGTGTGAGTCGATCCTCGGCTTGAAAGTGGAGGCAGTGCAGGGAAAACAGTTTTCCCTGGAATGGACGGAGACATCAGGGGGACTCTGGGAATGGTGGCACGACCCTGGAGTTCCCTCTCGCCTTTCCTGTGGAGAGCGCCTCCTCTTGAGATGCTACGGAAACGCCGGGAATTCTTTCCCGACCACGCAGGGAAAGGATCCTTCCGCTCGAGCTAGGAGGCGGACATGGGGCTCCTCTGGATGTGGGTGGGACTATCGTGCTTCCTCTCGAGTGGAGACGGGTATGTCAGGCAACTTCTTGAGTTGCAGCAAGGGTGTGAAGGACCCTTTGGAAGTTCCAGAAGTTAGGTGTCATTAGCCTCGAGAGGCCTGAGGGCAAATGGGCCTCATCTCGCCTGGAGGGGAGAACCTCCTGGATTTTCTCGAGTTGCCCCAGGTGCTCTCGACTTACGACGGGGACATCAGGGACCCGCTCTGGTGGCCTCAGGAAAGCCAGTCCCCATGCGAGTTGCTCGGGGCCTCTCGGGATTCCTCTCCCGTCGATGCCGGGCCCTAAGACCTTGTGTGGAGTCGGTGCCCCGAAACTGAGGATTCCTCTCCATTGCTGACATGGATCTTGGGGTACTTCTGGAGTCTCCCCAGGGGAGTCAGTCCTCCTCTCGAGTGGGGGCATGCACGGTGTGCTTTCCTCCCAGCTGTAGGCAGCAGTGTCACGCTTCCCTTCCCATGGATCAAGGGATTCTGTGGCTTTCCTTCGAGGCATTCCCACGAGGCTTTCCCACGAGGCCTTTCCCACGAGGCTTTCCCACAGGGCTGTCCCACGTGCCACCGTGGTTTGAGTCTATCCTCGGCTTGAAAAGTGGAGGCAGTACAGGGAAAACAGGTTTCTCTGGAATGGACTGAGATGTCTGGGGGACTCTGGGAATGGTGGCAGGACCCTGGAGTTCCTCTCGCCTTTCCTGTGGAGAGCGCCTCCTCTTGAGATGCGACGGGAACACGGGGAATTCTTTCCCAAACACGAGGGAAAGGATCCCTCCTCTCGAGCTAGGAGTCGGAAAATGGGCTCCTCTGGATGTGGGCGGGATTCTCGTGGCTTCCTCTCGAGTGGAGACGGGTATGTCGTGGAACTTCATGAGTTGCAGCAAGGGTGTGAAGGACTCTTTGGAAGTTCCAGAGTGTTAGATGTGATTAGCCTCAGACGCCTCAGCGGTAATGGGCCTCATCTCGCCTGGAGGGCGACAACCTCCTGGATTTTCTCAAGGTGCGGCAGGTGCTCTCGACTTACGACGGGGACCTTCAGGGACCCGCTCTGGTGGCCTCAGGAAAGGCCAGTCCCCATGCGAGTTGCTCGGGGGCCTCTCGGGCATTCCCTCTCCCGTCGATTGCCGGGGGCCAAGACCTTGTTTGGACTCGGTGCCGGAACCTGAGGATTCCTTCTCGAGTGCTGACATGGATCTTGGGTACTTTTGGAGTCTCCCCAGGAGAGTCAGTCCTCGTCTCGAGTGGGGGCATGCACGTGCGCTTTCCTCCCGAGCTCTAGCAGCAGTGTCATGCTTCCCTTCGAGTGGATCAAGGGATCTGTGGCTTTCCCTCGAGGCTTTCCAGGAGGTTTTCCCACGAGGCTTTCCCAGAGGGCTGTCCTACGTGCCACCGTGGTGTGAGTCGATCCTCCGGCTTGAAAGTAGAAGCAGTGCAGGGAAAACAGGTTTCCCTGGAATGGACTGAGACATCTGGGGGACTCTGGAATGGTGGCACGACTCCTAGAGTTCCTCTCGCCTTTCTTGAGGAGGAGCGCCTCCTCTTGAGAAAGCGACCGGCAACGCTGGAATTCTTTCCCCACCACGCAGGGAAAGGATCCCTCCTCTCGAGCTAGGAGGCAGGAAACGGGGCCTCCTCTGGATGTGGGCGGGAATCTCGTGCTTCCTCCCGAGTGGAGACGGGTATGTCGGGGAATTTCTTGAGTTGCAGCAAGGGTGTGAAGGACCCTTTGGAAGTTCCAGATGTCACATGTGATTAGCCTCGAGACACCTCAGCGGAAATGGTCCTCATCTCGCCTGGAGGGGAAAACCTCCTGGATTTTCCCGAGTTGCGGCAGGTGCTCTCGAGTTACGACGGGGACCACAGGGACCCGCTCTGGTGGCCTCAGAAAGGCCAGTCTACATGCGAGTTGCTCGGGGGCCTCTCGGGATTCCTCTCCCGTCAATGCCGGTGCCTAAGACCTTTTGTGGAGTTGGTGCCGGAACCTGAGGATTCCTCTCCAGTGCTGAAATGGATCTTGGGGTACTTCTGGAGTCTCCCCAGGGGAGTCAGTCCTCTTCTCGAGAGGGGTATGCACGTGCCCTTTCCTCCCAAGCTGTGGCAGCTGTATGGCGCTTCCCTTCGCGTGGATCAAGGGGTCCTGTGGCTTTCCATCGAGGCTTTCCCAGGGAAGCTTTCCAGGAGGCTTTCCCACGAGGCTATCCCTCGAAGCTTTCCCACAGGGCTGTCCCACGTGCCAGCGTGGTGTGAGTCGATAATCGGCTTGAAAGTCGAGGCAGTGCAGGGAAAACAGGTTTCCCTGGAATGGACTGAGAAAATCTGGCGCCTCTGCGAATGGTGGCACGTCCCTGGAGTTCCTCTCGCCTTTCTTGTGGAGAGCGCCTCCTCTTGAGAAAGCGACCGGGAACGCCGCGGAATTCTTTCCCCACCACGCAGGGAAAGGATCCCTCCTCTCGAGCTAGGAGGCGGACACGGGGCTCCTCTGGATGTGGGCGGAACTCTCGTGCTTCCTCTCGAGTGGAGACGGGTTATGTCAGGGGAACTTCTTGAGTTGCAGCAAAGGTGTGTGAAGGGCCCTTTGGAAGTTCCAGAGGTAAGGTAGTGATTAGCCTCGAAGATACCTCAGCGGAAATGCGGCCTCATCTCGCCTGGAGGGGAGAACCTCCTGGATTTTCTCGAATTGCTGGCAGGTGCTCTCGACTTACGATGGGGACCTCAGGGACCCGCTCTGGTGGCATCAGGTAAATGCCATTGTCCCCATGCGAGTTGCTCGGTGGGGCATCTCGGGATTCCTCTCCCGTCGATTGCCGGGGCCTGAAGACCTTGTGTGGAGTCAGTGCCGGAACCTGAGGATTTCTCTCCAGTGCTGACATGGATCTTGGGGTACTTCTGGAGTCTCCCCAGGGGAGTCAGACCTCGTTCTCGAGTGCGGGCATGCCGACGTGCGCGTTGCCTCTCGAGCTGTAGCATTAGTGTCGCGCTTTCCATTCGCGTGGATCAAAGGCGCATCTGTGGCTTTCCCTCGAGGACTTTCCCACGAGGCTTTCCCACGAGCGCTTTCCCACAGGGGCTGTCCCACGTGCCACCGTGGTGTGAGTCGATCCTCAGCTTGAAATGTCGACGGCCAGTGCATGGGAAAACAGGTTTCCCTGGAATGGACGGAGCATCTGGGGGACTCTGGGAATGGTGGCACGACCACTGGAGTTCGCTCTCGCCATTCCTGTTGAGAGAGCCTCCTCTTGAGATGCGACGGAAACTGCCGGGAATTCTTTCCCGACCACGCAGGGAAAGGATCCCTCCTCTCGAGCTAGGATGCGGAAAAGGTGTATGCTCTGGATGTGGGCGGGACTCCGTGCTTCCTCTTCGAGTGGAGACCGGGTATGTCGGGGAACTTCTTCTGAGTTGCAGCAAGGGTGTGAAGGACCCTTTTAAGTTCTCAAAGGTTAGGTGTGATTAGCCTTGAGACGCACTCAGCGAAAATGGGCCTCATCTCGCCTGGATGGGGAGAACCTCCTGGATTTTCTCGAGTTGCGGCAGGTGCTCTCAACTTACGACGGGGACCGCAAGGACCCCCTCCGGTAGCCTCAGGAAAGGCCAGTCCCATGCGAGTTGCTCGATGGCCTCTCGGGTTTCCTCTCCCTTAGATGCTGGGGCCTAAGAGCTTGTGTGGAGTCAGTCCGGAACCTGAGGATTCCTCTCCAGTGCTGACCTGGATCTTGGGGTACTTCTGGAGTCTCCCCAGGCAAGTCAGTCTTCGTCTCGAGTGGGGGAATGCACGTGCGCTTTCCTTCCGAGCTGTAGCAGCAGTGTCGCGCTTCCCTTCGCGTGGATCTAGGATCTGTTGGCTTTCCTCGAGGCTTTCCCATGAGGATTTCCCACGAGGCTTTCCCACAGGGCTGTCCCACGTGCCACCGTGGTGTGAGTCGATCCTCGGCTTGAAAGTGGAGGCAGTGCAGGGAAAACAGTTTTCCCCTGGAATGGACGGAGACATCAGGGGGACTCTGGAATGGTGGCACGACCCTGGAGTTCCTCTCGCCTTTCCTGTGGAGAGCGCCTCCTCTTGAGATGCTACGGAAACGCCGGGAATTCTTTCCCGACCACGCAGGGAAAGGATCCTTCCTCTCGAGCTAGGAGGCGGAAATGGGGCTCCTCTGGATGTGGGTGGGACTATCGTGCTTCCTCTCGAGTGGAGACGGGTATGTCAGGCAACTTCTTGAGTTGCAGCAAGGGTGTGAAGGACCCCTTTGGAAGTTCCAGAAGTTAGGTGTGATTAGCCTCGAGAGGCCTGAGGGAAATGGGCCTCATCTCGCCTGGAGGGGAGAACCTCCTGGATTTTCTCGAGTTGCCCCAGGTGCTCTCGACTTACGACGGGGACCTCAGGGACCCGCTCTGGTGGCCTCAGGAAAGCCCAGTCCCCATGCGAGTTGCTCGGGGGCCTCTCGGGATTCCTCTCCCGTCGATGCCGGGCCTAAGACCTTGTGTGGAGTCGGTGCCGAAACTGAGGATTCCTCTCCATTGCTGACATGGATCTTGGGGTACTTCTGGAGTCTCCCCAGGGGAGTCAGTCCTCTCGAGTGGGGGCATGCACGTGTGCTTTCCTCCCAGCTGTAGCAGCAGTGTCACGCTTCCCTTCGCATGGATCAAGGGATCTGTGGCTTTCCTTCGAGGCTTTCCCACGAGGCTTTCCCACAGGGCTGTCCCACGTGCCACCGTGGTGTGAGTCGATCCTCGGCTTGAAAGTCGAGGCAGTGCAGGGAAAACAGGTTTCCTGGAATGGACTGAGACATCTGGGGGACTCTGGGAATGGTGGCAGGACCCTGGAGTTCCTCTTGCCTTCCTGTGGAGAGTGCCTCCTCTTGAGATGCGACGGAAACGCCGGGAATTCTTTCCCGACCACGCAGGGAAAGGATCCCTCCTCTCGAGCTAGGAGGCGGAAACGGGCTCCTCTGGATGTGGGCGGGACTCTCGTGCTTCCTCTCGAGTGGAGACGGGTATGTCGGGGAACTTCTTGAGTTGCAGCAAGGGTGTGAAGGACCCTTTGGAAGTTCCAGAGGTTAGGTGTGATTAGCCTCGGAGACGCCTCAGCGGAAATGGGCCTCATCTCGCCTGGAGGGGAGAACCTCCTGGATTTTCTCGAGTTGCGGCAGGTGCTCTCGACTTACGACGGGGACCTCAGGGACCCGCTCTGGTGGCCTCAGGAAAGGCCAGTCCCCATGCGAGTTGCTCGGGCCTCTCGGGATTCCTCTCCCGTCGATGCCGGGGCCTAAGACTTGTGTGGAGCGGTGCCGGAACCTGAGGATTCCTCTCCAGTGCTGACATGGATCTTGGGGTACTTCTGGAGTCTCCCCAGGGAGTCAGTCCTCGTCTCGAGTGG
>NW_017192692.1:0-10151 GCF_001704415.2 Capra hircus
CCCAAGATCCATGTCAGCACTGGAGAGGAATCCTCAGGTTCCAGCACCGACTCCACACAAGGTCTTATCCGGCATCGACGGGAGAGGAATCCCGAGAGGCCCCGAGCAACTCGCATGGGGACTGGCCTTTCCTGAGGCCACCAGAGCGGGTCCCTGAGGTCCCCGTCGTAGTCGAGAGCACCTGCCGCAACTGAGAAAATCCAGGAGGTTCTCCCCCTCCAGGCGAGATGAGGCCCATTTCCGCTGAGGCGTCTCGAGGCTAATCACACCTAAACTCTGGAACTTCCAAAAGGTCCTTCACACCCTTGCTGCAACTCAAGAAGTTCCCCGACATACCCGTCTCCACTCGAGAGGAAGCACGAGAGTCCCGCCCACATCCAGAGGAGCCCCGTTTCCGCCTCCTAGCTCGAGAGGGGGGATCCTTTCCCTGCGTGGTCGGGAAAGAATTCCCGGCGTTCCCGTCGCATCTCAAGAGGAGGCGCTCTCCACAGGAAAGGCGAGAGGAACTCCAGGTCGTGCCACCATTCCAGAGTCCCCCAGATGTCTCAGTCCATTCCAGGGAAACCTGTTTTCCCCTGCACTGCCTCGACTTTCAAGCCGAGGATCGACTCACACCACGGTGGCACGTGGGACAGCCCTGTGGGAAAGCCTCGGGGGAAAGCCACAGATCCCTTGATCCACGCGAAGGGAAGCGTGACACTGCTGCTACAGCTCGGGAGGAAAGCAGTGCATGCCCCCACTCGAGACGAGGACTGACTCCCCTGGGGACTCCAGAAGTACCCCAAGATCCATGTCAGCACTGGAGAGGAATCCTCAGGTTCGCACCGACTCACACAAGTCTTAGGCCCCGGCATCGAGGAGAGGAATCCCCGAGAGGCCCCCGAGCAACTCGCATGGGACTGGCCTTTTCCTGAGGCACCAGAGCGGGTCCCTGAGGTCCCCGTCGTAAGTCGAGAGCACCTGCCGCAACTCGAGAAAATCCAGGAGGTTCCCCCTCCAGGCGAGATGAGGCCCATTTCCGCTGAGGCGTCTCGAGGCTAATCACATCTAACCTCTGGAACTTCCAAAGGGTCCTTCACACCCTTGCTGCAACTCAAGAAGTTCCCCGACATACCCGTTTCCACTCGAGAGGAAGCACGAGAGTTCCGCCCACATCCAGAGGAGCCCCGTTTCCGCCTCCTAGCTCGAGAGGAGGGATCCTTTCCCTGGTGGTCGGGAAGAATTCCCGGCGTTCCCGTCGCATCTCAAGAGGAGGCGCTCTCCACAGGAAAGGCGAGAGGAACTCCAGGGTCGTGCCACCATTCCAGAGTCCCCCAGATGTCTCAGTCCATTCCAGGGAAACCAGTTTTCCCTGCACTGCCTCGACTTTCAAGCCGAGGATCGACTCACACACGGTGGCACGTGGGACAGCCCTGTGGGAAAGCCTCGTGGGAAAGCCTCGGGAAAGCCTCGAGGGAAAGCCAGATCCCTTGATCACGAAGGGAAGCGTGACACTGCTGCTACAGCTCGGGAGGAAAGCGCACGTGCATGCCCCCACTCAAGACGAGGACTGACTCCCTGGGAGACTCCAGAAGTACCCCAAGATCCATGTCAGCACTGGAGAGGAATCCTCAGTTCCGGCACCGACTCCACACAAGGTCTTAGGCCCCGGCATCGAGGGGAGAGGAATCCGAGAGGCCCCGAGCAACTCGCATGGGGACTGGCCTTTCCTGAGGCCACCAGAGGGGTCCCTCTGGTCCCCGTCGTAAGTCGAGAGCACCTGCCGCAACTCGAGAAAATCCAGGAGGTTCTCCCTCCAGGCGAGATGAGGCCCATTTCCGCTGAGGCGTCTCGAGGCTAATCACACCTAAGCTCTGGAACTTCCAAAGGGTCCTTCACACCCTTGCTGCAACTCAAGAGTTCCCAACATACCCGTCTCCACTCGAGAGGAAGCACGAGAGTCCCGCCCACATCCAGAGGGAGACCCGTTTCTGCCTCCTAGCTCGAGAGGAGGGATCCTTTCCCTGCGTGGTCGGGAAAGAATTCCCGGCGTTCCCGTCGCATCTCAAGAGGAGGCGCTCTCCACAGGAAAGGCGAGAGGAACTCCAGGGTCGTGCCACCATTCCCAGAGTGCCCCAGATGTCTCAGTCCATTCCAGGGAAACCTGTTTTCCCTGCACTGCCTCTACTTTCAAGCCGAGGATCGACTCACACCACGGTGGCACGTGGGACAGCCCTGTGGGAAAGCTCTTGGGAAAGACCTCGGGGAAAGCCTCGAGGGAAAAGCACGCAGATCCTTGTTCGACTCGAAGGGAAGCTTGACACTGCTGCTACATCTCGGGAGGAAAAGCGCACGTGCATGCCCCCACTCGAGACGAGGACTGACTCCCCTGGGGAGACTACAGAAGTAGCCCAAGATCCATGTCAGCACTGGAGAGGAATCCTCACGTTCCTGGCACCGACTCCAAGCAAGGTCTTAGGCCCCGGCATCGACGGGAAGAGGAATCCCGGAGAGGCCCCTGAGCACCTCGCATGGGGACTGGCCTTTCCTGAGGCCACCAGAGCAGGGTCCCTGAGGTCCCCGTCGTAAGTCGAGAGCACCTGCCGCAACTCGAGAAAATCCAGGAGGTTCTCCCTCCAGGCGAGATGAGGCCCATTTCCGCCTGAGGCGTCTCGAGGCTAATCACACCGAACTTCTGGAACTTCCAACAGGGTCCTTCACACCCTTGCTGCAACTCAAAAGTTCCCCGACATACCCCGTCTCCACTCGAGAGGAAGCACGAGAGTCCCGCCCACATCCAGAGGAGCCCCGTTTCCGCTTCCTTGCTCGAGAGACGGGTTCCTTTCCTGCGTGTTCGGGAAAGAATTCCCGGCGTTCCTGTCGCATCTTAAGAGGAGGCACTCTCCACAGGAAAGGTGAGAGGAACTCCAGGGTCGTGCCACCATTCCAGAGTCCTCCAGATGTCTCAGTCCATTCCAGGGAAACCTGTTTTCCCCTGCCACTGTTTCGACTTTCAAGCCGAGGATCGACTCACACCACGGTGGCACGTGGGACAGCCCTGTGGGAAAGCCTCGAGGGAAAGCCACAGATCCCTTTATCCACGGGAAGGGAAGCGCGACACTGCTGCTACAGCTCGGGAGGAAAGCGCACGTGCATGCCCCCTCTCGAGACGAGGACTGACTCCCTTGGGCAGACTCCAGAAGTACCCCAAGATCCATGTCAGCACTGGAGAGGAATGCTCAGGTTACGGCACCGATTCCACACAAGATCTAGGGCCCCGGCATCGATGGGAGAGGAATCCCGAGAGGCCCCGAGCAACTCGCATGGGACTGGACTTTCCTGAGGCCACCAGAGCGGGTCCCTGAGGTCCCCGTCGTAAGTCGAGAGCACCTGCCGCAACTCGAGAAAATCCAGGAGGTTCTCCCCTCCAGGCGAAATGAGGCCCATTTCCGCTGAGGCGTCTCGAGGCCTAATCACATCTAACATCTGGAACTTCCAAAGGGTCCTTCACACCCTTGCTGCAACTCAAGAAGTTCTCTGACATACCCGTCTCCACTCGAGAGGAAGCACGAGAGTCCCGCCCACATCCAGAGGAGCCCCGTTTCCGCCTCCTAGCTCGAGAGTAGGGATCCTTTTCCTGCGTGGTGGGGAAAGAATTCCCCGCGTTCCCGTCGCATCTCAAGTGGAGGCGCCTGCCAGGGTCCAGCCCCGGTGGATCCAGGGAATTCGAAGGCGTGGACGGCGTTGGCGTGGAAAGACTTGTTTGTTTATTAATGTAAGATTAGGTTAAGAAACTATAGTGTAATAAGAAGATTAAGTGGAGGAAGAGGGCTGAATAGCTTGGTTTTCACGGAAGGCCATTAAAATTCCAGACAAGGAATTTGCACCATCTACGTTTGGCCACCGGCGCCCGCTTGAATATCTAAGGGTGCCTCGCCTTAAGCTCCCTTTCGTGCGGGGTCTTAAGCAGCCGGGGCAAGTAAGTAGACCTGGCGAGCCTCCGCGCCCCAGATGGAGATTCAGCCTGAAGTTAAAGTAAAGAGCAGAGAGAGGGAAGGGGAGAGAAGAAGAGAGAGAGAGAGACATGGGGGGATCCAGAGTCCCAAGAAACTAGGCCGAGAGACTAGTTCGAGAAACTGGTCCAATCCTTTATTGTTCAGAAGGCCTTTTATACTTTTGATAAAACATGGAGATCAATGGGTAACACAGAATTATGTAGCGTTCGCAGCGCAGACTCTTTCTATACATCATTTTGTATACAAAAGGTCTCTGGTGATTTACATTATCTTCTGGCCAAGAGGCTTGTTAACACTTTTTAGCTCTCTTCCTTAATGAATGTTAATTTTGTTTCCCCTGAAGTGTTTTTTTTAATCTGCATCTCCTTAAAGCATTAAAGTTACATCTCTATAGAACAAAGGTGCAGTGCGATAGAACAAAGGTGCAGTGGGATATAACAAAGAAGGTACTTAACTCGAGGATCTAATGTTGCTAATACTAGGTCTACTACTTGTTTTTCTATATACCAACTATATCTAAAAAATAAAGGATATGAAAATTTGGCAGCAAACATTGACTCAACAAATGAAACTTATAATCAGTCCTATTCTAAAGATTTTGACTCCTCGGAAGCCCCTACATTCCTAGGATGTTTTAAGCTTCCTGTGCCTCCTGCGGTCAGGAGGCCTCAAACAAACACACTTGCAGAGTCCTGCAGGCAGGCTAGAAAGCCATCGGAGGGGTTTTTTGGATTGAAAACACTCTTTCAAATGCAGAAGACTAAAGCCCTGAATTGACTTTTTCCAGAAAATGTCAGAAGAGTGGAAAAGCAGAGCACAAAAGCCGGCAGATTTTTGTTGGGGTACATGCTTAGGAATTTCCAGAGGGGCCCCTGAAGTCTGAGCACGCCTTGCGTATGTCAGCTTCCTTCCTCATGACCTTGTCACGGGCGGGATTCCTCACAAAGGCTTCCGGCAGGCGCTCTCCACAGGAAAGGCGAGAGGAACTCCAGGGTCGTGCCACCATTCCCAGAGTCCTCCCAGATGTCTCAGTCCATTCCAGGGAAACCTGTTTTCCCTGCACTGCCTCGACTTTCAACCCAAGGATCGACTCACACCACGGTGGCACGTGGGACAGCCCTGTGGGAAAGCCTCGTGGGAAAGCCTCCTGGGAAAGCCTCGAGGGAAAGCTACAGATCCGTTGATCCACGCAAAGGGAAGCGCGACACTGCTGCTACAGCTCGGGAGGAAAGCGCACGTGCATGCCCCGACTCGAGACGCGGACTGACTTCCCTGGGGAGACTCCAGAAGTACCCCAAGATCCATGTCAGGG
This sequence comes from Capra hircus, assembly GCF_001704415.2. Classification (NCBI taxonomy): domain Eukaryota; kingdom Metazoa; phylum Chordata; class Mammalia; order Artiodactyla; family Bovidae; genus Capra; species Capra hircus. The sequence continues at coordinate 5,308 of NW_017192692.1, forward strand.
CTGGAGAGGAATCCTCAGGTTCCGGCATCGACTACACACAAGGTCTTAGGCCCCGGCATCGACGGGAGAGGAATGCCGAGAGGCCCCCGAGCAATTCGCATGGGGACTGGCATTTCCTGAGGCCACCAGGGCGGTCCCTGAGGTCCCCGTCTTAAGTCCACAGTACCTGCCGCAACTCGAGAAAATCCAGGAGGTTCTCCCCTTCAGGCGAGATGAGGCCCATTTCCCCTGAGGCGTCTCGATGCTAATCACACCTAACCTCTGGAACTTCCAAAGGGTCCTTAACACCCTTGCTGCAACACAAGAAGTTCCTCGACATACCCGTTTCCAATCGAGAGGAAGCACGAGAGTCCCACCCACATCCAGAGGAGGCCCCGTTTCCGCTTCATAGTTCCAGAGGAGGGATTCTTTTCCTGTGTGGTCGAGAAAGAATTCCCGGCGATCCCGTCGCATCTCAAGTGGAGGCGCTCACCACAGGAAAGGCGAGAGGAACTCCTGGGTCGTGCCACTATTCCCAGAGTCCCCCAGATGCTCAGTCCATAACAGGGAAACCAGTTTTCCCAGCACTGCCTCGACTTTCAAGCCGAGGATCGACTCACACCACGGTGGTACGTGGGACAGCCCAGTGGGAAAACGTCGTGGGAAAGCCTCGTGGGAAAGCCTCGTGGGAAAGCCTCCAAGGAAAGCCACAGATTCCTGGATCCACGCGAAGGGAAGAGTGACACTGCTGCTACAGCTCTGGAGGAAATTGCACATGCATGCCCCCAATAGATATGAGGACTGACTCACCTGGGAGACTCCAGAAGTACCCCAAGATCCATGTAAGCACTGGAGAGGAATCCTCAGGTTCTGGCACCGACTCCACACAAGGTCTTAGGCGACTGCATCTACGGGAGAGGAATCCCGAGAGGCCCCCGAGCAACTCGCATGGCGTCTGGCCTTTCCTGAGGCCACCAGAGAGGGTCCCTGATGTCCCCGTCATAACTCGAGAGCACCTGCCACAACTCGAGAAAATCCAGGAGGTTCTCCCCTCCAGGCGAGATGAGGCCCATTTCCGCTGAGGGGTCTCGAGGCTAATCACACCTAACCTCTGGAACTTCCAAAGGGTCCTTCACACCCTTGCTGCAACTCAAGAAGTTCCCCGACATATCCGTCTCCACTCGAGAGGAAGCACGAGAGTCCCGCCCACATCCAGAGGAGTCCCGTTTCCGCCTCCTAGCTCGAGAGGAGGGATCCTTTCCCTGCGTGGTCGGGAAAGAATTCCCGGGGTTCCCGTCGCATCTCAAGAGGAGGCGCTCTCCACAGGAAAGGCGAGAGGAACTCCTGGGTTGTGCCACCATTCCCAGAGTCCCCCAGATGTCAGTCCATTCCAGGGAAACCTGTTTTCCCTGCACTGCCTCGACTTTCAAGCCGAGAATCGACTCACACCACGGTGGCACGTGGGACAGCCCTGTGGGAAAGCCTCGATGGGAAAGCCTCGTGGGAAAGCCTCGAGGGAAAGCCACAGATCCCTTGATCCACGCGAAGGGAAGCGTGACACTGCTGCTTCAGCTCGGGAGCAAATCTCACGTGGATGCGCCAACTCGAGACGAGGACTGAGTCCCCTGGGTAGGCTCCAGAAGTTCCCCAAGATCCATGTCAGCACTGGAGAGTAATCCTCAGGTTCCGACACCGATTCCACACATGGTCTTAAGCCCCGGCATCGACGGGAGAGGAATCCCGAGAGGCCCCTGAGCAACTCGCATGGGGATTGGCCTTTCCTGAGGCCACCAGAGCAGGTCCCTGAGGTCCCCGTCGTAAGTTGAGAGCACCTGCCACAACTCGAGAAAATCCAGGAGGTTCTCCCCTCCAGGGGAGATGAGGCCCATTTCCGCTGAGGCGTCTAGAGGCTAATCACACCTAACTTCTGGAACTTCCAAAGGGTCCTTCACACCCTTGCTACAACTCAAGAAGTTCCCCGGCATACCCGACTCCACTCAGGATGAAGCACGAGAGTCCCGCCCACATCCAGAGGAGACCCGTTTCCGGCCTCCTTGCTCGAGAGACGGGTTCCTTTCCCTGCGTGGTCCGGGAAAGAATTCTCGGCGTTCCTGTCGCATCTCAAGAGGAGGCACTCTCCACAGGAAAGGCGTGAGGAACTCCAGGGTTGTGCCACCATTCCCAGAGTCCTCCAGATATCTCAGTCCATTCCAGGGAAACCTGTTTTCCCTGCACTGCTTTCGACTTTCAAGCAGAGGATCGACTCACACCACGTTGCCACGTGGGACAGCCCTGTGGGAAAGCCTCGTGGGAAAGCCTCGTGGGAAAGCCTCGAGGGAAAGCCACAGATCCCTTGATCCACGCGAAGGGAAGCGTTACAATGCTGCTACAGCTCGAGAGTAAAGCGCACTTGTATGCCCCCACTCGAGACGAGGACTGACTCCACTGGGGAGAGTCCAGAAGTTCCCCAAGATCCTTTTCAGCACTGGAGAGGAATCCTCAGGTTACGGAACCGACTCCACACAATGTCTTAGGCCCCGGCATCGACGGGAGAGGGATCCCGAGAGGTCCCCGAGCAACTCCCATGGGGACTGGCATTTCCAGAGGCCTCCAGAGCGGGTCCCTGAGGACAACGTCTCAAGTCGAGAGCACCTGCCGCAACTCGAGAAAATCCAGGAGGTTCTCCCCTCCAGGCGAGATGAGGCCCATTTCCGCTGAGGCGTCTCGAGGCTAATCACACCTAAACTCTGGAACTTCCAAAGGGTCCTTCACACCCTTGTTGCAAACTCAAGAAGTTCCCCAACATACCTGACTCCACTCGAGAGGAAGCACGAGAGTCCCGCCCACATCCAGAGGAGCCCCGTTTCCGCCTGATAGATGCCAGAGGAGGGATCCTTTCCCTGCGTGGTCGGGAAAGAATTCCCGGCGTTCCCGGCGCATTTCAAGAGGAGGCGCTCTCCACAGGAAAGGCGAGAGGAACTCCAGGGTCGTGCCACCATTCCCAGAATCCCCCAGATGTCTCAGTCCATTCCAGGGAAACCTGTTTTCCCTGCACTGCCTCGACTTTCAAGCCGAGGATCGACTCAAACCACGGTGGCACGTGGGACAGCCCTGTGGGAAAGCCTCGTGGGAAAGCCTCGTAGGAAAGCCTCGAGGGAAAGCCACAGATCCCTTGATCCACACAGAAGGGAAGCGCGACACAGCTGCTCCAGCTCGGGAGGAAATCGCACGAGCATGCCCCCACTCGAGACGAGGACTGACTTCCCTGGGGAGACTCCAGAAGTACCCCAAGATCCATGTCAGGGCTGGAGAGGAATCCTCAGGTTCCGGCATCGACTACCACACAAGGTCTTAGGCCCCGGCATCGACGGGAGAGGAATCCCGCAGAGGCCACCGAGCAATTCGCATGGGGACTGGCATTTCCTGAGGCCACCAGGGCGGGTCCCTGAGGTCCCCGTCTTAAGTCCACAGCACCTGCCGCAACTCGAGAAAATCCAGGAGGTTCTCCCCTCTCAGGCGAGATGAGGCCCATTTCCCCTGAGGCGTCTCGATGGCTAATCACACCTAACCTCTGGAACTTCCAAAGGGTCCTTAACACCCTTGGCTGCAACACAAGAAGTTCCGCCGACATACCCGTTCCAACTGAGAGGAAGCACGAGAGTCCCACCCACATCCAGAGGAGGCCCCGTTTCCGCCTTCATAGTTCCAGAGGAGGGATCATTTCCCTGTGTGGTCGGAGAAAAGAATTCCCCGGGCGATCCCGTCGCATCTCAAGTGGAGGCGCTCACCACAGGAAAGGCGAGAGGAACTCCGGGTCGTGCCACCTATTCCCAGAGTCCCCAGATGCTCAGGTCCATTAACAGGGAAAACCGTTTTCCCTAGCACTGCCTCGACATTCAAGGCGGAGGATCGACTCACACCACCTGACGTGGGACAGCTGGGGACAGCCTCGTGGGGGAAAGCCTCGTGGGAAAGCCACAGATCCCTTGATCGCACGCGAAGGGAAGCGTGGACACTGCTGCTACAGCTCGGAGGAAAGCGCACGTGCTGCCCCCACTCGAGGACGAGGACTGACTCCCCTGGGGAGACTCCAGAAGTACCCAAGGATCCATGTCAGCACTGGAGAGGAATCCTCACGGTTCCGGCAACGACTCCACAAAAGGTCTTAGGCCCCGTCATCGACGGGAGAGGAATCCCGAGAGGCCCCCGGAGCAACTCGCATGGGGACTGGGCCTTTCCTGAGGCCACCAGAGCGGGTCCCTGAGGTCCCCGTCGGTAAGTCGAGAGCACCTGCCGCAACTCGAGAAAATCCAGGAGGTTCTCCCCTCCAGGTGAGATGAGGCCCATTTTCTGCTGAGGCGTCTCCGAGGCTAATCACACCTAACCCTCTGGGAACTTCCAAAGGGTTCCTTTCACACCCTTGCTGCAACTGCAAGAAGTTCCCCGACATACCCGGTCTCCACTCAAGAGGAAGCACGAGAGTACCGTAACATCCAGAAGTCCCGTTTCCGCCTCATAGCTTGAGAGGAGGGATCCTTTCCCTGCGTGTCGGGAAAGAATTCCCGGCGTTCTCCTCGCATCTCAAGAGGAGGTGGGCTCCACAGGAAAGGCGAGAGGAACTCCAGGGTCGTGCCACCATTCCCAGAGTCCCCCAGATGTCTAGGTAAATTCCAGGGAAACCTGTTTTCCCTGCACTGCCTCGAATTTCAAGCCGAGGATCGACCCACAGCACGATGACACGTGGGACAGCCCTTTGGTTAGACTCGTGGAAAGCCTCGTGGGAAAGCCTCGATGGAAAGCCACGGATCCCTTGATCCACGCGAAGGGAAGCGGGACACCGCTGCTACAGCTCGGAGAAAGCGCAC
>NW_017192693.1:0-10151 GCF_001704415.2 Capra hircus
GGAAGAAAGAAACTGGTTAGCTCCTTCAAGGGGAGACCTCCAGGTCTGCTCAGAGGACCGAAATTCCAGAGGCAGCACCATGCATCTCCGCCTGTCCTTTCTGAGCCTTGGAAAGACATGCCTAGCTTATAGGCGGTATTGCTCATGAAGAAGCAGGATGCAGGAATGTGTCAGACATGACTGGGTGCCTTCCTGGGTTCAGCTCCGTGAGGGGCCTTTCCACTCAAAGTAGGTCCCATGCCTCCTTGGGGAGGAAGTGGGGCCCGCTTGCCTCCAAATTGCCAAAGGCTGGAACAAAGCTAGTTCTATCAGAGGTAAGAAAAGAGCAATTGGATGGATGTGGAAGCTGTTGCTGGGCCGCACTGCTTCAGGCCCCCCACCCCTCCGCCCCCGAGAGAAACAGGCGCCTGTGGCCCCTAGGTCCTGGATGCAGTTTCACACATAGAATGTGTCCCCATAGGAGCCAAGAATTTTCCTGACAGACCTAGGCTCACTAGAGCTCTCCTACAGAGCAAAGGGGATGGGACAGATGTGTGGCTGTGGCTCTGCCTTTCCCTGGGAGTGTGGAGCCGCTCCCTATGGCCCGGGCTCCAGGGGAAGTTGCCCCTGAATAATGACCTCCAAGAAGCGCTTTTCCAACTGGCTGAGACGTGGAGTTCTCAGGATGCAGGGAAAGCGAGTGTCCTTCGGGAAGCAAAGGCAGTCACCTGTTATCATGACTTACTAGAATAGTAGGTACCTTCTCCGGTTGGGCAGAGGCCTTCCTACCTGATCTGAAAAAGAAAATGAAGTAGCTCGCTGATTTGAGAAATAATTCCCAGACTTGGGTTTCCAACCAGTATAGAATCCGACAATGGCCCTGTCTTTGTAGCCGCGTTAATTAACAGGTATGTGAAGCTCTAAATATCAGTGGAAATTACATACAGCATATAGGCCCAGTGTTCTGGAATGGTGGAAAGAAACAACCAAACTCTTGAAGAGACACTTTCAAAATGGATCATAGAGACTGACTGTACGTGGATGGGCTTGCTTCCGGCAGACTTACTCATATTACGGGTAACCGCACACGTTCCCACAGTTGTTGTCCTTATGAAATTTTCTATGGGAGACCCCCTCCCACAGTGAGGCAGGTGTTAGCAGATTTGCCACAAGTAAGGGGTGGGATTTCACAGCAGATGGAACAATTAGGTAAGGTAATAAATCAGGTAACTAAGTTTGTATAAAAAAGAATATCATTCCCCTTGAGGAACAGATTCATGAATTTGTGCTCAGTGATCAGGTGTGGCTCAATGACTGGAAACACAATTCCTTGGCCTGACATCGGAAAGGTCCTTTTACTGTTGTTTTAGCCACAATTCTGAAAGAGATGGGAATACCAGACCACCTAACCTGCCTCTTGAGAAATCTGGATGAAGGTCAGGAAGCAACAGTTAGAGCAGGACATGGAACAACAGACTGGTTCCAAAAAGGAAAAGGAGTATGTCAAGGCTGTATATTGTCACCCTGTTTTTTAACTTCTATGCAGAGTACATCATGAAAAATGCTGGGATGGAAGATACATAAGCTGGAATCAAGATTGCCGTAGAAATATCAATCAACTTAGATATGCAGATGACACCACCATTATGGCAGAACGTGAAGAGGAACGGGTATGTCGGGGAACTTCTTGAGTTGCAGCAAGGGTGTGAAGGACCCATTGGAAGTTCCAGAGGTTAGGTGTGATTAGTCTCGAGATGCCTCAGCGGAAATGGGCCTCATGTCGCCTGGAACGGAGAGGCTCCTGGATATTCCCGAGTTTCAGCAGGTGCTCTCGAGTTACGACGGGGATTCAGGGACCCGCTCTGGCGGCCGCAGGAAAGGCCAGTTATCATGCGTGTTGCTAGGGGCCTCTCGTGATTCCTCTCCCGTCGATGCCGGGGCCTAAGACTTGTGTGGAGTCGGGGCCGGAAGCTGAGGATTCCTCTCCAGTGCTGACATGGATTTTGGGGTACTTCTGGAGTCTCCACAAAGGAGTCGGGCCTCGTCTCGAGTGGGGCATGAGCGTGCCTTTCCTCCATGCTGTAGCAGCAGTGTCACGCTTCCCTTGCGTGACCAAGGGATCTGTGGCTTTCCCTCGAGTCTTTCCCACGAGGCTTTCCCACAGGGCTGTCGCCACGTGTCACGGTGGTGTGAGTCGATCCTCGGCATGAAAGCAAGGCAGTGCAGGGAAAACAGGTTCCTGTGGAACGGACTGAGATATCTGGGGGAGACTTGATGGTGGCACGACCTGCATTTCCTCTTCCCTTTCCTTTGGAGAGCGCCTCCTCTTGAGATGCGATGGGAATGCCGGGAATTCTTTCCCGACCAAGCAGGGAAAGGATCCCTCCTCTCGAGTTATGAGCCGGAAACGGAGCTCCTCTGGACGGTGGCCGGGACCTCGTGCTTCCTCTTGAGTGGAAACGGGTATGTCGGGGAACTTCTTGAGTTGCCAGCATGGCTGTGAAAGACTCTTTGGAAGTTCCAGAGGTCAAGTGTGATTAGCCTCGAGACACCTCAGTGGAAACGGGCCTCATCTCGCCTGCAGGGGAGAGCCTCCTGGATTTTACCGAGTTGCGGCAGGTGCTCTTGACTTACGACGGGGACTTCATGGACCCGCTCTGGTGACCTCAGGAAAGGCCAGTCCCCATGCGAGTTGCTAGAGGGCCTGTCGCTGTTCCTCTCCCATCGATGCCAGGGCCTAAGACCTTGTGTGGAGTCGGGGCCGGAACCTGAGGATTCCTCTCCAGGGCTGACATGCATCATGGGGTACTTCTGGATTCTCCCCAGGGGAGTCAGTCCTCGTCTCGAGTGGGGGCATGCACGTGCGCTTACCTCCCAAGCTGTAGCAGCAGTGTCACGCTTCCCTTCCCGTGTATCCTAGGATCGGTGGCTTTCCTTCAAGGCTTTCCACGAGGCTTTCCCATGACGCTTTCCCACCAGGCTTTCCCACGAGGCTTTCCTACAGTGATGTCCCACGTGCCACCGTGGTGTCAGTTGATCCTCGGCTTGAAAGTCGAGGCAGTGCCGGGAAATCAGGCTTCCGGTGGAATGGACTGAGACATCTGGAGGATCTGGGAATGGTGGCACGACCCTGGAATTCCTCTCGCCTTTCCTGTGGAGAGCGCCCCTCTTGAGATGTGACCGGGAACGCCGGGGAATTCTTTCCCGACCACGCAGGGAAAGGATCCCTCCTCTCGAGCTAGGAGGCGGAAACGGGGGCTCCTCTGGATGTGGGCGGGGACTCTCGTGCTTCCTCTCGAGTGGAAACGGGTATGTCGGGGGAACTCTTGGAGTTGCAGAAAGGGTGTGAAGGACCCTTTGGAACTTCCAGAGGTTAGGTGTGATTAGCCTCGAGACATCTCAGCAGAAATGGGCCTCATCTCGCCTGGAAGGGAGAACCTCCTGGATTTTCTCGAGTTGCGGCAGGCGCTCTCGACTTACGACGGGGTCCTCAGGGACCCGCTCTGGTGGCCTCAGGAAAGGCCATTCCCCATGCGAGTTGCTCGAGGGCCTTTCGGGATTCCTCTCCCATCGATGCCCAGGCCTAAGACCTTGTTCGGTTGCTCGGTTCCGGAACCTGAGGATTCCTCTCCAGTGCTGACATGGATCTTGGGCTACTTCTGGAGTTCTCCACAGGGAAGTCAGTCCCTCGTCTCGTGAGGGGGCAGGCAGGTGCGGTTTCCTCCAGAGCTGTAGCAGCAGTGTCCACGGTTCCCTTCGCGTGGATCAAGGGATCTGTGGCTTTCCCTCGAGGCTTTCACACGAGGCTTTGCCACGAGGCTTTCCACAGGGCTGTCCCTCGTGCCACCGTAGTGTGAGTCGATCCTCGGCTTGAAATTCGAGGCAGTGCAGGGAAAACAGGTTCCCTGGAATGGACTGAGACATCTGGGGGACTCTTGGAATGGTGGCAAGACCTTGGAGTTCCTCTATCCTTTCCAGTGGAGAGCGCCTCCTCTTGAGATGCAACGGGAACCCAGAATTCTTTCCGACCATGCAGGGAAAGATCCCTTCTCTCGAGCTATGAGGCGGAAACGGGGCTCCTCTGGATTTGGCGGGACTCTCGTGCTTCCTCTCGAGTGGGACGGGTATGTCGGGGAACTTCTTGTGTTGCAGCAAGGATGTGAAGGTCGTTTTGGAAGTTCCAGAGTTTAGGTGTGATTAGACTGGGACGCCTCAGGGAAATGGGCCTCATCTCGCCTGGAGGGGAGAACCTCCTGGAATTTCTCGAGTTGGTGCAGGTGCTCTCGACTTATGACGGGATCTCAGGGACCCGCTCTGATATCCTCAAGAAAGCCAGTCCCCATGCTAGTTACTCGGGCCTCTCGGGATTCCTCTCCGTCGATGCGGGGCCTAAGACCTTGTTGGAGTCGGTGCCGCGAACGTGAGGATTCATCTCCAGTGCTGACGTGGATCTTGGGGTACTTCTGGAGTCTCCCCAGGGAATCAGTCTCGTCTCGAGTTGGGGCATGCACGTGCGCTTTCCTCCCGAGCTGTAGCAGCAGTGTCACACTTCCCTTCGGGTTGATCAAAGCAACTGGGGCTTTCCCTCGAGGCTTTCCCATGAGGCTTTCCCAGGCTTTCCCACAGGGCTGTCCCACGTGCCACCGTGGTGTGAGTCGATCCTTGGCTTGAAAGTCGAGGCAGTGCAGGGAAAAGGTTTCCCTGGAATGGACTGAGACATCTGGGGGATTCTGGGAATGGTGGCACGACCCTGGAGTTCCTCTCTCCTTTCCTGTGGAGAGCGCCTCCTCTTGAGATGCGACGGGAACGCCGGGAATTCTTCCCGACCACACAGGGAAAGATCCTTCCTCTCGAGCTATGAGGCGGAAACGGGGCTCCTCTGGATGTGGGCGGGACTCTCGTGCTTCCTCTCCAGTGGAGACGGGTATGTCGGGGAACTTCTTGAGTTGCAGCAAGGATGTGAAGGACGTTTTGAAAGTTCCAGAGGTTAGGTGTGATTAGCCTGGGGACGCCACAGAGGAAAGGGCCTCATCTCGCCTGGAGGGGAGAACCTCCTGGATTTTCTCGAGTTGCGGCAGTTGCTCTCGACTTATGCCGGGGACTCAGGGACCCGCTCTGATGTCCTCAGGAAAGGCCAGTCCCATGCTAGTTGCTCGGGGCCTCTCGGGATTCTTCTCCGTCGATGCCGGGGCCTAAAACCTTGTTTGGAGTTGGTGACGGAATGTGAGAATTCTTCTCCAGTGCTGACGTGGATCTCGGGCTACTTCTGGAGTCTCCCCAGGGGAGTCAGTCCTCGTCTCGAGTGGGGGCATGCACGTGCGCTTTCCTCCCGAGCTGTAGCAGCAGTGTCTCGCTTCCCTTCGCGTGAATCAAAGCAACTGTGGCATCCCTTGAGGCTTTCCCACGAGGCTTTCTCTCGAGGCTTTCCCACGAGGCTTTCCCACAGGGCTGTCCCACGTGCCACCGTTGGTGTGAGTCCATCCTCGGCTTGAAAGTAGAGGCAGTGCAGGGAAAACAGGTTTCCCTGGAATGGACTGGAGACATCTGGGGGACTCAAGGAATGGTGGTACGACCCTGGAGTTCCTCTCGCCTTTCCTGTGGAGATCGCCTCCTCTTGAGATGCGCCGGGAACACTGGGTAACTCTTTCCCGATCACTGAGGGAAAGGATCCCTCCTCTCGAGCTAGGAGGCGGAAACGGGGCTCCTCTGAATTTGGGCGGGACTCTCGTGCTTCCTCTCGAATGGAGACGGGTATGTTGGGATCTCCTTGAGTTGCAGCAAGGGTGTGAAGGACCCTTTGTAAGTTCCAGAGGTTAGGTTTGATTAGCCTTGAGACACCTCAGCGGAAATGTTCCTCATCTCGCCTGGAAGGGAGAACTTCCTGGATTTTCTCAAGTTGCAGCAGGTGCTACGGACTTAGGACGGGGAACTCAGGGACCCGCTCTGGTGGCCTCAGGAAAGGCCAGTCCCCATGCGAGTTGCTCGGGCGCATCTCGGGAATCCTCTCCCATTGGTGCCGGGGCCTAAGACCTTGTGTGGAGTCGGTGCCTGAAACTGAGGATTCCTCTCCAGTGCTGACATGGATCTTGGAGTACTTCTGGAGTCTCCCCAGGGGAGTCAGTCTTTGTCTCGAGTGGGGCATGCACGTGCGCTTTCCTCCCCGAGCTGCAGCAGCAGTGTCACGGTTCCCTTCGCCGTGGATCAAGGGATCTGTGGCTTTCCCTAGAGGCTTTCCCAAAGGGCTGTCCCACGTGCCACCGTGGTGTGAGTAGATCCTCGTCCTGAAATTCGAGGCAGTGTAGGGAAACAGGTTTCCCTGGAATGGACTGAGATATCTGGGGCACTCTGGGAATGGTGGCACGACCCTGGGAGTTCCGCTCGCCTTTCCTGTGGAGAGCGCCTCCTCTTGAGATGCGACGGGAACGCCGGGAATTCTTTCCCGACCATGCAGTGAAAGGATCCCTCCTCTCGAGCTAGTAGGCGGAAACGGGGGTTCCTCTAGATTGTGGGCGGGACTCTCGTGCTTCCTCTCGAGTGGAGACGGGTATGTCGACGAACTTCTTTAGTTTTAGCAAATGTGTGAAGGACCCTTTGGAAGTTCCCAGAGGTTTGGTGTGATTAGCCTCGAGACGCCTCAGTTAAATGGGCCTCATCTCGCCTTGAAGGGAGAACGTCCTGGATTTTCTCTAGTTGCGGCAGGTGCTCTTGACTTTCGGCGGGACATCAGGAACCGCTGGTGGCCTCAGGAAAGGCAGGTGCCCATACGAGATGCTAGGGGGACTCTCGGGATTCCTCTCCCCTTGATGCCGGGGCCTAAGACCTTGTGTGGAGTCGCTGCCGGAACCTGAGGATTCCTCTCCAGGGCTGACATGGATCTTGGGGGTACTTATGGAGTCTCACCAGGGGAGTCAGTCCTCGTCTCGAGTGTGGGTATGCAAGTGCGCTTTCCTCCCGAGCTGCTAGCAGCAGTGTCACGCTTCCCTTCGATTGGATCAAGGGATCTGTGGCTTTCCCTCGAGGTTTTCCAATGAGGTTTTCCCACCAGGCTTTCCCACCAGGCTTTCCCACAGGGCTGTCCACGTGCCACCGTGATGTGAGTCGATCCTCGGCTTGAACGTTGAGGCAGTGCAGGGAAAACAGGTTTCCTGGAATGGACTGAGACATCTGGAAGGCTCTGGGAATGGTGGCACGACCCTGGAGTTCCTCTCTCCTTTCCTGTGGAGAGCGCCTCCTCTTGAGATGCGACGGGAACCCCGGAAATTCTTTCCCGACCACGAAAGGAAAGGATCCCTCCTCTCGAGCTAGGAGGCGGAAACGCGGCCCCTCTGGATGTGGGGCGGGACTCTCGTGCTTCCTCTTGAGTGGAGACGGGTATGTCGGGGAACTTCTTGAGTTGCAGCAAGGCTGTGAAGGACCCTTTGGAAGTTCCAGAGATTAGGGGGTGATTAGCTTCCAGTCGCCTCAGCGGAAATGGGCCTCATCTCGCCTGGAGGGGACAACCTCCTGGATTTTCTCGAGTTGCGGCAGGTGCTCTCGACTTACGACGGGGACCACAGGGACCCCTCTGGTGGCCTCAGGGAAAGGCCAGTCCCCATGCGAGTTGCTCGGGAGCCTTTCGGGATTTCTCTCCCGTCGATGCCGGGGCCTAAGACCTTGTGTGGAGTCGGTGCCGGAACCTGAGGATTCCTCTCCAGTGCTGACATGGACCTTGGGGTTCTTCTGGAGTCTCCGCAGGGGAGTCAGTCCTCGTACCGAGTGGGGGCATGCATGTGCGCTTTCCTCCCGAGCTGTAGCAGCAGTGTCACGTTCCCTTCGCGTGGATCAAGGGATCTGTGGCTTTCCATGGAAGCTTTCACACGAGGCTTTTCCATGAGGCTTTCCCACATGATTGTCCCACGTGCCACCGTGATGTGAGTCGATCCTCGGCTTGAATGTCGATCAGTGCAGGGAAAACAGGTATCCCTGGAATGGACTGAGACATCTGGGGGACTCTGGGAAAGGTGGCACGACCCTGGAGTTCCTCTCGCCTTTCCTGTGGAGAGCGCCTCCTCTTGAGATGCGACCGGGAACGCGGGATTTCTTTCCCGATGACGCAGGGAAAGGATCCCACCTCTCGAGCTAGTAGGCAGAAACGGGGCTCCTCTGGATGTGGGCGGGACTTTCGTGCTTCCTCTCGAGTGGAAACGGTATGTAGGGGAACATCTTGAGTTGCAGCCAGGGTGTGAAGCACCGTTTGGAAGTTCCAGAGATTAGGTGTGATGAGGCCTCGAGACGCCTCAGCAGAAATGGGGCCCCATCTCGCCTGGAGGGGAGAACCTCCTGGATTTTCTCGAGATAGGGTAGTTGCTCTCGACTTACGACGGGGACCTCAACGACCCGCTCTGGGGGCCTCAGAAAAGGCACTCCCCATGCGAATTGCTCGGGCCTCTCAGGATTCCTCTCCCGTCGATGCCGGGGCCTAAGACCTTGTGTGGAGTCAGTGCCGGAACCTGAGGTTTCCTCTGCAGTGCTGACATGGATCTTGGGGTACTTCTGGAGTCTCCCCAGGGGAGTCAGTCCTCGTCTCGAGTGGGGGCATGCACCTGCGCTTTCCTCCCTAGCTGTAGCAGCAGTGTCATGCTCCAGTCGCGTGGATCAAGGGATCAGTGGCTTTCCCTCGAGGCTTTCCCACGAGGCTTTCCAACAAGGCTTTTCCCACGAGGCTTTCCCACAGGGCTGTCCCCACGTGCCCACCGTGGTGTTAGTCGATCCTCGGCTTGAAAGTCGAGGCAGTGCAGGGAAAACAGGTCTCCCTGGAATGGACTGAGACATCTGGGGGACTCTGGGATTGGTGGCACGACCATGGAGTTCCTCTCGCCTTTCTCTGGAGAGCGCGACCTCTTGAGATGCGTCGGGAACGCCGGGAAATCTTCTCGACCACGCAAGGAAAGGATCCCTCCTCTCGAGCTAGGAGGCGGAAACGGGCTCCTCTGTGATGTGAGCGGACTCTCGTGCTTCTCTCAAGTGGAGACGGGTATGTCGGGGAACTTCTTGAGTTGCAGCAAGGGTGTGAATGACCCTTTGGAAGTTCCAGAGGTTAGGTGTGATTAGCCTCGAGACGCCTCAGCGGAAATGGGCCTCATCTCGCCTGGAGGGGAAAACCTCCTGGATTTTCTCGAGTTGCGGAAGGTGCTCTCGACTTATGACGGGACCTCAGGGACCCGCTCTGGTGCCTCAGGAAAGGCCTGTCCACATGCGAGTTGCTCGGGGGCCTCTCGGATTCCTCTCCCGTCGATGCTGGGGCCTAAGACCTTGTGTGGAGTCCGGTGCCGGAACCAGAGGATTCCTCTCCAGTGCTGACATGGATCTTGGGGTACTACTGGAGTCTCCCAGGGGAGTCAGTCCTTGTCTCGAGTGGGGCATGCACGTGCGCTTTCCTCCCGAGCTGTAGCAGCAGTGTCGCGCTTCCCTTCCCGTGGATCAAGGGATCTGTGTTCTTTCCTCAAGGCTTTCCCACGAGGCTTTCCCACAGGCTGTCCACGTGCCACCGTGGTGTGAGTCGATCCTCGACTTGAAAGTCGAAGCAAGCAGGGAAAACAGGTTTCCCTGGAATGGACTGAGACATCTCGGGGACTCTGGGAATGGTGGCACGACCCTGGAGTTCCTCTCGCCTTTCTTGTGGATAGCGCCTCCTCTGAGATCCGACGGGAACGCCGGGGAATTCTTTTCCAACCACACAGGGAAAGGATCCCACCTCTCGAACTAGGAGGGGGAAACGGGGATCCTCTGGTTGTGGGCGGGACTCTCGTGCTTCCTCTCGAGTGGAGACGGGTATGTCGGGGAACTTCTTGAGGTGCAGCAAGGGTGTGAAGGACCCTTTGGAAGTTCCAGAGTTTAGGTGTGATTAGCCTCGAGACGCCTCAGCGGAAATGGGGCCTCATCTCGCCTGGAGGGGAACCTCCTGAATTTTCTCGAGTTGCGGCAGGTGTTTCTCGACTTACGAGGGGACCTCAGGGACCCGCTCTGGTGGCCTCAGGAAAGGCCAGTCCCCATGCGAGTTGCTCCGGGGCCTCTCGGGATTCCTCTCCCGTAGATGCCGGGGCCTAAGACCTTCTGTGGAGTCGGTGCCGAAACCTGATGATTCCTCTCCAGTGCTGACATGGATCTTGGGGTACTTCTGGAGTCTCCCCAGG
>NW_017192694.1:0-10151 GCF_001704415.2 Capra hircus
TCCTCTTGAGATGTGACCGGAACGCCGGGAAATCTTTCCCGACAACACAGGAAAGGATCCCTCCTCTCGAGCTAGGAGGCGGAAACGGGGCTCCTCTGGATGTGGGCGGGACTCTCGTGCTTCCTCTCGAGTGGAGACGGGTATGTCTGGGAACTTGTTGAGTTGAACAATGGTGTGAAGGACCCTTTGTAGGTTCCAGAGTTTAGGTGTGATAAGCCTTGAGACGCCTCAGCGGAATTGGGCCTCATCTCGCCTGGAGGGGAGAACCTCCTGGATTTTCTCGTGTTGGGGCCGCTATTCTCGATTTACGACGGGGACCTCAGGGACCCGCTCTGGTGGCCTCAGGAAAGGCCAGTCCCATGCGAGGTGCTCGGGGACCTCTCGGGATTCCTCTCTCGTCGATGCCGGGGCCTAAGATATTGTGTGGAGTGGGTGCCGGAACCTGAGGATTCCTCTCCAGTGCTTACGTGGATCCGGGGTACTTCTGGAGTCTCCCCAGGGGAGTCAGTCC
Source organism: Capra hircus (assembly GCF_001704415.2). Classification (NCBI taxonomy): domain Eukaryota; kingdom Metazoa; phylum Chordata; class Mammalia; order Artiodactyla; family Bovidae; genus Capra; species Capra hircus. The sequence continues at coordinate 512 of NW_017192694.1, forward strand.
TCGTCTCGAGTGGGGGCATGCACGTGCTCTTTCCTCCCGAGCTGTAGGAGCAGTGTCACGCTTCCCTTCGGGGTATGAAGGGATCTGTGGCTTTCCCTTGAGGCTTTCCCACGAGGCTTTCCCACGAGGCTTTACAACAGGGCTGTCCACGTGCCACCGTGGTGTGGTGAATCGATCCTCGGCTTGAAAGTCGAGGCAGTGCAGGGAAAACAGGTTTCCCTGGAATGGACGGAGACATCTGGTTGACTCTGGGAATGGTGACACGACCCTGGAGTTCCTCTCGCCTTTCCTGTGGAGAGCGCTCCTCTTGAGTGCGACGGGAACACCGGGAATTCTTTCCCGACAACGCAGGGAAAGGATCCCTCCTCTCGAGCTAGGAGGCGGAAATGGGGCTCCTCTGGATGTGGGTGGGGCTCTCGTGCTTCCTCTCGAGTGGAGACGGTATGTCGGGGAACTTCTTGAGTTGCAGCAAGGGTGTGAAGGACCCTTTGGAACTTCCAGAGGTTAGGTGTGATTAGCCTCGAGACGCCTCAGCGGAAATGGGCCTCATCTCGCCTGGAGGGGAGAACCTCCTGGATTTTCTCGAGTTGCGGCAAGTGCTCTCGACTTACGTCGGGGACCTCAGGGACCCGCTTATGGTGGCCTCAGGAAAGGCCAGTCCCCATCCGAGTAGCTCGCGGCCTCTCTGGATTCCTCTCCCGTCGATGCCGGGGCCTAATATCTTGTGTGGTGTGTCGGTACCGGAACCTGAGGATTCCTCTCCAGTGCTGACATGGATCTTGGGGTGCTTCTGGAGTCTCCCCAGGGAGTCAGTCCTCATCTCGAGTGGGGAATGCACGTGCGCTTTCCTCCCGAGCTGTAGCAGCAGTGTCGCGCTTCCCTTCGCGTGGATTAAGGGATCTGTGGCTTTCCCTCGAGCTTTGTTTCCCACGAGGCTTTCACACGAGGCTTTCCGACGAGGCTTTCCAACTGGGCTGTCCCACGTGCCACCGTGGTGTGAGTCGATCCTCGGCTTGAAAGTCGAGGCAGTGCAGGGAAAACAGGTTTCCCTGGAATGACTGAGACATCTGGGGGACTCTGGGAATGGTGGCACGACCCTGGAGTTCCTATCGCCTTTCCTGTGGAGAGCTCCTCCTCTTGAGATGCGACGGAACGCCGGGAATTCTTTCCCGACCACGCAGGGAAAGGATCTATCCTCTCGAGCTAGGAGGCGGAAACGTGGCTCCTCTGGATGTGGGCGGGACTGTCATGCTTCCTGTCGAGTCGAGACGGGTATGTCGGGGAACTTCTTGAGTTGCAGCAAGGGTGTGAAGGACCCTTTGGAAGTTCCAGAGTTAGGTGTGAATATCCTGAGACGCCTCAGCGGAAATGGCTCATCTCGCCTGGAGGGAGAACCTCCTGGATTTTCTCCAGTTGCGGCAGGTGCTCTCGACTTACGCCGGGGACCTCAGGGACCGGCACTGGTGGCCTCAGGAAGGCCAGTCCCCATGCGAGTTGTTCTGGGGCCTTACGGGATTCCTCTCCTATCGATGCCGGGGCCTAAGACCTTGTGTGGAGTCGGTGCCGGAACCTGAGGTTTCCTCTCCAGTGCAGACATGGATATGGGGTACTTCTGGAGTCTCCCCAGGGGAATCAGTCCTCGTCTAGTGGGGGCATGCACGAGCGCTTTCCTCCCGAGCTGTAGCAGCAGTGTCACGCTTCCTTCGCGTGGATCAAGGGATCTGGGCTTTCCCTCGAGGCTTTCCCACGAGGCTTTCCCACGAGCCTTCCCACAGGGCTGTCCGACGTACCACCGTGGTGTGAGTCGATCCTCGGCTTGAAAGTCGAGGCAGTGCAGGGAAAACAGGTTTCCCTGGAATGGACTGAGACATCTGGGGGACTTTGGGAATGGTGGCACGACCCTGGAGTTCCTCTCGCCTTTCCTGTGGAGAGCGCCTCCTCTTGAGATGCTACGGAACGCGGAATTCTTTCCCGACCACGCAGGGAAAGGATCCCTCCTCTCGAGCTAGGAGGCGAAACGGGGCTCCTCTGGATGTGGCGGGACTCTCGTGCTTCCTCTCGGGATGGAGTCGGGTATTCGGGGAACTTCTTGAGTTGCAGCAAGGGTGTGAAGGACCCGTTGGAAGTTCAAGAGGTTGGTGTGATTAGCCTCAGGACGCCTCAGCGGAAATGGGCCTCATCTCGCCTGGAGGGTGGAACCTCCTGGATTTTCTCGAGTTGTGGCAGGTGCTCTCGACTTACGATGGGGACTTCAGGGACCCGCTCTGGTGCCTCAGGAATGGCCAGTCCCCATGCGAGTTGCTCGGGGGCCTCTCGGGATTCCTCTCCCGTCGATGCCGGGGCCTAAGATCTAGTGTGGGGACGGTGCCGGAACCTGAGGATTCCTCTCCAGTGCTGACATGGATCTTGGGGTACTTCTGGAGTCTCCCCAGGGGAGTCAGTCCTCGTTTCGAGTGGGGCATGCACGTGCGCTTTCCTCCATAGCTGTTGCAGCAGTGTCATGCTTCCCTTTGCGTGGATCAAGGATCTGTGGCTTTCCCTAGAGGCTTTCCCACGAGGCTTTCCCACGAGGCTTTCCCACAGGGCTGTCCCACGTGCCACCGAGGTGTGAGTCGATCCTCGGCTTGAAAGTCGAGGCAGTGCAGGGAAAACAGGTTTACCTGGATGGACTGAGGCATCTGGGTGACTCTGGGAATGGTGGCACGACCCTGGAGTTCCTCTCGCCTTTCCTGTGGAGAGCGCCCCCTTGAGATGCGACGGAATGCCGGGAATTCTTTCCCGAGCACGAAGGGAAAGGATCCCTCCTCTCGAGCTAGGAGGCGGAAACGGGGCTCCTCTGGATGTGGGCGGGACTCTGGTGCTTCCTCTCGAGTGGAGACGGGTATGTCGGGGAACTTCTTGAGTTGCAGCAAGGGTGTGAAGAACCGTTTGGAAGTTCCAGAGGTTAGGTGTGATTAGCCTCGAGACGCCTCAGCGGAAATGGACCTCATCTCGCCTGGAGGGGAGAACCTCGTGGATTTTAGCGAGTTGCGGCAGGTGCTCTCGACTTACGACGGGGACCTTAGGGACCCGCTCTTGTGGCCTCAGGAAAGGCCAGTCCCCATGCGAGTAGCTCGACGGCCTCTCGGGATTCCTCTTCAGACGATGTCGGGGCCAAAGACCTTGTGTGGATTCGGTGCCGGAACCTGAGGATTCCTCTCCAGTGCTGACATGGATCTTGGGGTACTTCTGGAGACTCCCCAGGAGACACAGTCCTCGTCTCGAGTGGGGGCATGCACGTGCGCTTTCCTCCGAGTTGAAGCAGCAGTGTCACGCTTCCCTTTGCTTGGATCAAGGGATCTGTGGGCTTTCCCTCGAGGCTTTCCCACGAGGCTTTCCCACAGGGCTGTACCACGTGCACCGTGGGGTACTTGCTGGGGGTACTTCTGGAGTCTCCCCAGGGGAGTCAGTCCTCGTCTCGAGTGGGGGCATGCACGTGCAGTTTCCTCCCCAGCTGTTGCAGCAGTGTCACGATTCCCTTCAAGTGGATCAAGGGGATCTGTGGCTTTCCCTTCAGGCTTTCCCACGAGGCTTTCCCACAGGGCTGTCCCACGTGCCACCGTTGTGTGAGTCGATCCTCGGCTTGACAGTCGAGGCAGTGCAGGGAAAACACGTTTCCCTGGAATGGACTGAGGCATCTGGGGGACTCTGGGAAAGGTGGCACGACCCTGGAGTTCCTCTCGCCTTTCCTGTAAAGAGCGCCTCCTCTTGAGATGCGACGGGAACACCGGGAATTCTTTCCCGACAACGCAGGGAAAGGATCCCTCCTCTCGAGCTAGGAGGCCGGAAATGGGGTTACTGTGGACGTGGGTGGGGCTCTCGTGCTTCCTCTCGAGTGGAGACGGGTATGTCGGGGAACTTCTTGAGTTGCAGCAAGGGTGTGAAGGACCCTTTGGAAGCTCAAGAGGTCTGGTGTGATTAGCCTCTGGACGCCTCAGCGGAAATGGGCCTCATCTCGCCTGGAGGGTAGAACCTCCTGGATTTTCTCGAGTTGTGGCAGGTGCTCTCGACTTACGATGGGTACTTCAGGGACCCACTCTGGTGGCCTCAGGAAAGGCCAGTCCCAATGCGAGTTGCTCGGGGGCCTCTCGGGATTCCTCTCCCGTCGGTGCTGAGGCCTAAGACCTTCTGTGCACTCAGTGCCCGAACCTGAGGATTCCTCTCCCAGTGCAGACATGGATCTTGGGGTACTTCTGGAGTCTCCCCAGGGCAGTCAGTCCTCGTTTCGAGTGGGGGCATGCACGTGCGCTTTCCTCCCCAGCTGTAGCAGCAGTGTCGCGCTTCCCTTCGCGTGGATCAAGGGATCTGTGTCTTTCCCTCGAGGCTTTCCCACAAGGCTTTCCCACAGGGCTCTCCCACGTGCCATCGTGGTGTGAGTCGATCCTCGGCTTGAACGTAGAGGCAGTTCAGGGAAAACAGGTTTCCCTGGAATGGACTGAGACATCCAGGGGACTCTGGGAATGCTGGCAACGACCCTGGAGTTCCTCTCGCCTTTCCTGTGGAGAGCGCCTCCTCTTGAGATGCGACGGGAACGCCAGGAATTGTTTCCCGAGCACGCAGGGAAAGGATCCCACCCCTCTAGCTAGGAGGCGGAAACGGGGCTCCTCTGGATGTGGTCGGACTCTCGTGCTTCCTCTCGAGTGGAGACGGGTATATCGGGGAACTTCTTGAGTTGCAGCAAGGGTGTGAAGGACCCTTTGGAAGCTCAAGAGGTCTGGTGTGATTAGCCTCTGGACGCCTCAGCGGAAATGGGCCTCATCTCGCCTGGAGGGTAGAACCTCCTGGATTTTCTCGAGTTGTGGCAGGTGCTCTCGACTTACGATGGGTACTTCAGGGACCCACTCTGGTGGCCTCAGGAAAGGCCAGTCCCCATGCGAGTTGCTCGGGGGCCTCTCGGGATTCCTCTCCCGTCGGTGCTGAGGCCTAAGACCTTCTGTGCACTCCAGTGCCCGAACCTGAGGATTCCTCTCCAGTGCAGACATGGATCTTGGGTACTTCTGGAGTCTCCCCAGGGCAGTCAGTCCTCGTTTCGAGTGGGGGCATGCACGTGCGCTTTCCTCCCCAGCTGTAGCAGCAGTGTCGCGCTTCCCTTCGCGTGGATCAAGGGATCTGTGTCTTTCCCTCGAGGCTTTCCCACAAGGCTTTCCCACAGGGCTCTCCCACGTGCCATCGTGGTGTGAGTCGATCCTCGGCTTGAACGTAGAGGCAGTTCAGGGAAAACAGGTTTCCCTGGAATGGACTGAGACATCCAGGGACTCTGGGAATGCTGGCACGACCCTGGAGTTCCTCTCGCCTTTTCCTGTGGAGAGCGCCTCCTCTTGAGATGCGACGGGAACGCCAGGAATTGTTTCCCGAGCACGCAGGGAAAGGATCCCACCCCTCTAGCTAGGAGGCGGAAACGGGGCTCCTCTGGATGTGGTCGGGACTCTCGTGCTTCCTCTCGAGTGGAGAACGGGTATATCGGGGAACTTCTTGAGTTGCAGCAAGGGTGTGGAAGGACCCTTAGGAAGTTCCAGAGGTAAGGTGTGATTAGCCTCGAGACGCCTCAGCGGAAATGGGACTCAGCTCGCCTGGAGGGGAGAACCTCCTGTATTTTCTCGAGTTGCGGCAGGTGCTCTCGACTTACGACGGGGACCTCAGTGACCCGCTGTGGTGGCCTCAGGAAAGGCCAGTCCCCATGCGAGTTGCTCAGGGGCCTCTCGGGATTCCTCTCACGTCAATGGAGGGGCCTAAGACCTTGTGTGGAGTCGGTGCCGGAACCTGAGGATTCCTCTCCAGTGCTGACATGGATCTTGGGGTACTTCTGGAGTCTCCCCAGGGGTGTCAGTCCTCGTCTCGAGTGGGGCCATGCAAGTGCGCTTTCCTCCCGAGCTTTAGCAGCAGTGTCACGCTTCCCTTTGCGTGGATCAAGGGATCTGTGGCTTTCCCCTCGAGGCTTTTCCCACGAGGTTTTCCCACAGGGCTGCCCCACGTGCCACTGTGGTGTGAGTCGATCCTCGGCTTGAAAGTCGAGGCAGTGCAGGGAAACCAGGTTCCCTGGAATGGGACTGAGACATCTGGGGGACTCTGGGAATGGTGGCACGAACCTGGAGTTCCTCTCGCTTTTCCTCTGGAGAGCGCCTCCTCTTGAGATGCGACGGGAACGCCGGCGAATTCTTTGCCGAACACGCAGGGAAAGGATCAAACCTCTCGAGCTAGGAGGCGGAAACGTGGCTCCTCTGGATATGGGCGGGACTTTCCTGCTTCCTCTCGTGTGGAGACGGGTATGTCGGGGAACTTCTTGAGTTGCAGCAACGGGTGTGAAGGACCCTTTGGAATTTCCAGAGGTAAGGTGTGATTAGCGTCGAGATACCTCAGCGGAAATGGGCCTCATGTCGCCTGGAGTGGAGAACCTCCTGGATTTTCTCGAGTTGCGGCAGGTGCTCTCGACTTACGTCGGGGACCTCAGGGACCCGCTCTGGTGACCTCAGGAAAGGCCAGTCCCCAGGCGAGTTGCTCGGGGGCCTCTCGGGATTCCTCTCCCGTCAATGCCGGGGCCTAAGACCTTGTGTGGAGTCAGTGCCGGAACCTGAGGATTCCTCTCCAGTGCCGACATGGATCTTCGGGGACTTCTGGAGTCTCCCCAGAGGCGTAAGTCCTCTTTTCGAGTGGGGGCATACACGTGCGCTTTCCTCCCGAGCTGTAGCAGCAGAGTCACGCTTCCCTTTTTGTGGATCAAGGGATCTGTGGCTTTCCCTCTTGACTTTCCCATGAGGCTTTCCCACGAGGCTTTCCCACAGGGCTTTCCCACGTGCCACCGTGGTGTGAGTCGATCCTCGGCTTTAAAGTCGAGGCAGCGAAGGGGAAAACAGTTTTCCCTGGAATGGACTGAGACATCTGGGGGACACTGGGAATGGTGGCACGACCCTGGAGTTCCTCTCGCCTTTCCTGTGGAGAGCGCCTCCTCTTGAGATGCGACGGGAACGCCGGGAATTCTTTCCCGACCACGCAGGGAAAGGATCCCTCCTCTCGAGCTAGCAGGCGGAAACGGGGCCACTCTGGATATGGGCGGGACTCTCGGATTCCGCTTGAGTGGAGAAGGGTATGTCGGATAACTTCTTGAGTTGCAGCAAGGGTTTGAAGGACCCTTTGCAAGTTCCAGAGTTAAAGTGTGATTACCCCCTAGTTGCCTCATTGGAAATGGGCCTCATCTCGCCTGGAGGGGAGAACCTCCTGGATTTTCTCGAGTTGCGGCAGGTGCTCTCGACTTACGATGGGGACCTCCAGGGACCCGATCTGGTGGCCTCATGAATGGCCAGTCCCCATGGGAGTTACTCTGGGGCCTCTCGGGATTCCTCTCCCGTAGATGCCGGGGCCTAAGACCATGTGTGGTACTCGGTGCCGGAACCTGAGGATTCCTCTCCAGTGCTGACATGGACCTTGGGGTACTTCTGAAGTCTCCCCAGGGGAGTCAGTCCTCGTCTCGGGTGGGGCCATGCACGTGCGCTTTCGTCCCGAGCTGTAGCAGCAGTGTCACGATTCCCTTCGCGTGGATCAAGGGATCTGTGTCTTTCCTCGAGGATTTCCTACGAGGCTTTCCCACGAGGCTTTCCCACAGGGCTGTCCCACGTGCCACCATGTCGTGAGTCGATCCTCGGCTTGAAATTCGAGGCAGTGCAGGGAAAACTGTTTTCCCTGGAATGGACTGAGACATCTGGGGGACTCTGGGAATGGTGGCACGAACCTGGATTTCCTCTCGCCTTTCTTGTAGAGAGTGCCTCCTCTTGAGATGGACGGGAACGCCTGGAATTCTTTCCGACCAGAAGGGAAAGGATCCCACTCTCGAGCTAGCAGGCGGAAACGGGCTCCTCTGGATGTGGGCGGGACTCTCGTGCTTCCTCTCGAGTGGAGACGGGTATGTCGGGGAACTTCTTGAGTTGCAGCAAGGGTGTGAAGAACCCTTTGGAAGTTCCAGACGTTAGGTGAATATCCTGGAGAAGCCTCAGCAGAAATGGGCCTCATCTCGCCTGGAGGGAGAACCTCCTGGATTCTCTCGAGTTGCGGCAGGTGCTCTCGACTTACGATGGGACGTCAGGGACCCGATGTGGTTGGCCTCAGGAAAGGCCAGTCCCATGCGAGTTGCTCTGGGGCCTCTCAGGATTCCTCTCCGTCGATGCCGGTGCCTAAGACCTTGTGTGGAGTCGTGCCGGAACCTGAGGATTCCTCTCCAGTGCTGACATGGAACTTGGGGTACTTCTGGAGTCCCCCCAGGCGTGTCAGTCTCGTCTCGAGTGGGGCCATGCACGTGCGCTTTCCTCCCGAGCTGTAGCAGCAGTGTCACGCTTTCCCTTCTCGTGCATCAAGGGATCTGTGGCTTTCCCTCGAGGCTTTCCCACGAGGCTTTCCCACAGGGATGTCCCACGTACCACCGTGGTGTGAGTCGATCCTCGGCTCGAACGTCGAGGCAGTGCAGGGAAAACAGGTTTCCCTGGAATGGACTGAGACATCTGGGGACTCTGAATGGTGGCACGACCAGGAGTTCCTCTCGCCTTTCCTGGGGAGAGCGCCTTCTCTTGAGATGCGACGGGAAAGCGCGGAATTCTTCCCCAACCACGCAGGGAAAGGATCCCTTCTCTCGAGTTAGGAGGCGGAATCGGGGCTCCTCTGGATGTCAGTGGCGACTCTCGTGCTTCCTCTCGAGTGGAGACGGGTATGTCGGTGAACTTCTTAAGTTGCAGCAAGGGTGTGAGGCGACCCTTTGGAAGTTCCAGAGGTTAGGTGTGATTAGCCTCCGGACGCCTCAGCGGAAATGGGCCTCATCTCGCCTGGAGGGGAGAACCTCCTGGATTTTCTCGAGTTGCAGCAGGTGCTCTCGACTTACGATGGGGACCTCTGGGACCCGCTCTGGTGGCCTCAGGAAAGGCCAGTCCCATGCGAGTTGCTCGGGGGCCTCACGGGATTCCTCTCCCGTCGATGCCGGGGCCTAAGACCTTGTGTGGAGCCGGTGCCGGAACCTGAGGATTCCTCTCCAGTGCTGACATGGAACTTGGGGTACTTCTGGAGTCTCCCCAGGTAAGTCAGTCCTCGTCTCGAGTGGGGGCATGCAGGTGTGCTTTCTTCCCGAGCTGTAACAGCAGTGTCGCGCTTCCCTTCCCATGGATCAAGGGATCTGGGGCTTTCCCTCGAGGCTTTTCCACAGGGCTGTCCCACGTGCCACCGTGGTGTGAGTCGATCCTCGGCTTGAAAGTCGAGGCAGTGCAGGGAAAACAGGTTTCCCTGGAATGGACGGAGACATCTGGTTGACTCTGGGAATGGTGGCACGACCCTGGAGTTCCTCTCGCCTTTCCTGTGGAGAGCGCCTCCTCCTGAGATGCGACGGGAACGCCGGGAATTCTTTCCCGACCACACAGGGAAAGGATCCTCCTCTCGAGCTATGAAGCGGAAACGGGTCTCCTCTGTATGTGGGCGAGACTCTCGTGTTTCTTTCGAGTGGAGACGGATTTGTCGGCGAACTTCCTGAGTTGCAGATATGGTGTGAAGACACTTTGGAAGTTCCAGAGTTTAGGTGTGATTAGCCTGGAGACGCCTCAGCAGAAATAGGCCTCATCTCGCCTGGAGGGGA
>NW_017192695.1:0-10151 GCF_001704415.2 Capra hircus
ATGCCCAGAACTAGGGGTCGTTCTTCAACTGGAAGGTATGGCTCCTTCCCAGTTCGAGAGGTCGATACGAAGCCGAAAGAAAGTTACTAGAGGAGCCTTTTTGCAATCTGCGAGCCAATCCGGATCTTTCCAATGAATTATTGTCGCAATTCCACTTGAGGGGCAACGGGTATCAGGTGATGGCAGACATCCTGAAGCGTCTAATCGCAAATCGCGATGGCTCTAGACTCCGTCAAAGAGACACTGTGTATAATCATATAATAGTGAATCCTAAACAGGCGGACAGAGTGCAATCCAGTTGTGGACTAAGAGTCTCAAAGGTTTTTTGGGAAGAAGTTGTAAACTGTCTATTCATCTGGTAGGTCTTTCTCAGGAACAGCGTGGGCGGGCAAGGAGAAAAAAGGTGTGAAAGCCAGTTGGAGGAGCCTTGAATTCCAAGAAGAGAATCACTGAGTTGGTTTGCTCATAACGAGGAGGCTCCAGATAACCTCCTCTTGTTTCCGTGAGTCTTCGAAAGTCATGTTTGAAGTTTCAACGAGCTTACTATGACATCAGAAGTATGATGCGAGAGAAGTTCCTCTATTTATCAAAGGCGAGCCTAGATGAATTTTTCCTCGTTCAGGAGGATTGCGCTATCCTAACGTCTGGAACTTATACACTGTGTCATGCGCTATGCCAACCTTCTTGCTAGATACTAATATGCTTTACTATAGCCGTACCCCGAACGCGTGACTTACCTTTCCGTTCCTGCGGAACATGACCACACGAGTCGCTTATCGCCGCATAGCAAACTGACTACGACGACGCTCCAGTATATATAGCTCCGCTCGGGAGCTCCCTCTCAGTTCCGAAGGACCGCGGCTCTTTCTGAGCCGTAAATTCTCCTGCGACAGTTTCCTCCCTCCTTTCTTTTCCTGACCGCCGGGCGCGGCACTGGGCCCAGCCGCCCCCCGCAGAGTCTCTTTGGGTTCACTCCCCATCAGCAAATATAAAACGAGTGACTGCGTGCTTGTCCACACCTGGGAAGTCATTTCGAAGCAGACCACCGGCCGCAGACAATATATTAAAACATCAGCCTCCGCGTAGCGATGCAGCGCCTATAGCCGAGTGTCGCACATTTCATCATAGGTTCCTGTAAGTCGTGTATGCCAAGGTTGTTGCTATATTGGAGAGCAGCAACAATTTGATAAGCAGAAGAAGTTTGCATCCAGGAAGAAACTGCTCTATTCGTCATCCTTCAAAGAAGGCACTGTTCCTTGTGTTGTCACAGTTGGTACTAGCGTGCGTATTAAGGAGCGGAAAGTAGCACAATCAAGCCATGTGGCTGTGTTGGGGTGTGCAATGTGTTGTCAGAGGAGGTGGAATGGTTGCGCTGCGACCCCATGGCCCACGCCCAGCCGGGCGAGGCTCAGTCGTAGCTTTTGGCGATTCTGTCATTCACAGAGTAGGAAGCGTGCATCTGCGCGAATCATTGCAGACTAAAGCGCGGGTAATAGCGTCCGAGAGGGGCCCTACACAAAGCCATTTCCAGGATGACAGGACATATCTCGCAATGGCTCGATGAATCTTCCCTACATATCTGGGAGTTACAGGGAAGTATCCTACCAATCATGCGTTGGCGATCATACAACAAGCGCGAGGGCGATCTGTATTAAGACCCCCACTTCATAGAGGATGTCCGGTAACTTATTCCATTTACAGATGAAAGATAAAGTGAGCCCAGGGGCTCCAGATGCTGTTAAGGTTTTATGGCGAGGTCAGAGTATTGCGAGGATTGCGCGGGGACTAGGTGGTATCCAAAGGACACTCGATGGGTCATGTACTGTTGCACGGGAGATTTCTTAAATCGGGCTTTGTCTCCATGTGGGTCCAACGATTCATAAATTTGGAGTGAAGGATAGTTTGGGGAATTTTGGCTTTGCGACAAGATTTGTTGGGAAAGACGTTTAAAGTTGTGCCAGTATGAAGATCGAAAGGAGAATTGGCACCTCTCCTGATAATGGCGACGAAAAGTTTAGTATGGAGATTAATTCTACTATTTAGAGGGTTTACCAATCGAGACAGTCTATATCATACGGTATAACTTTGCCCTTGGATGGCAGTTCTAGTGGATTAAAGGGACACTCATGAGTCTCCCAGTGGCAGAGATGCAGGGGGATGGCCATATACATTAACTCCGTTGGCCTCTGCGGAGAGAGAAAGGCCCGCAAGCCCATGTGAGTATTCGGCCTGTATAATCACACGGTAGCGTTTCATTAAGTCGAAAGGAGGATTTCTTATCGCGTGTTCAAGGAAGTTATTCCTGGCTTCATATCGAGTTATCAAGCGGGAGGCAGCATTATACTATATCCAGAAATCAGTCGAATTATCGAGTGTGATTTCGTGAGCCAAACTTAGAATCCAGCCAGTGAAATCTCACAGCACTCCACAATCTGTGGCCCTATTAGCTGGTCCGCAGACCTCTTTTTTTCAGCCTAGAACGGCCTGTTAACCCTGTTTCTCCACCATTCTATCTACCCACATCAGCGAGCACACACACACATCCACAGGCTAGGTCCCTTTTTGTCATACACGTGTCCGATGGATATCGCTCTGAATCTTAATGGTCTCTCGCTTGGTGGCCTTCCTCGCCTTGAGGTGGACGACTCTTCTCTTCCCGGTGTTGATCCATTCCGGGACCGAACAAAAGTTGCAGTGGAGGCCTCACTCGCCCGGATAACCACACTCTGGGGACACACCAAGTGCTTCGGCGTCATATACTGGAACAATCGGAAGGGGCGGATGCGATTGTAACACGCATAGCTAAGACGTGGGATTCGAATCCAAGAATGTACTTAGCCTCTCAGACGCTCACACAGGTCATTGAGGAGGGAGATTCTAAGGGTGGCTATCAGACAATCTCTCACCTCCAAGCCAATAATTGAGTTCAACGGTGGTAGTAGCGTAAACAAGGCAGACGATCTTGTAACCACGCCCCACAGCCAACAAGGACATTAAGGCGCGCAACAAACGAAGAGAGACCTGAGCAAGTACGCCCCCGGAAAAGAGAGGCATGCAAACTAAGACCTCAATGGGGAATGGCACTAATGAGGACAGGCCAGCTATGCCCGAGCGGGTCCAGTCCCACCATGTCTTCCCTGCCTATCTTGTGCTGTGCACAGTGGACTTGTTAGCTAGTGTACACTGGCTCTGCCAACCAGTCACAAACTCTTATTGCTCGATACTTCATTTGTAATAGATGCACTCACAAGTGTATCTGTATAGGTGGTCTGCCTGTTCTCCCTTCTGATAGCTCAGAACATGGCGGGGATACATGGCAATTTTCTACTTTGTTGGTGTGCAACGTAGGCGATCTCTGCGGAGTCTCATAAGATTACAGTCTTCAGTGATATGTGATCAGATGGACTTCCAGGAATATGGTTTTTCAGCACATGGGCACTGGCTCCATTGAAGAGAAGACCTTTGCTTGGTCTATGTGGGGTCAGGCACATCTAGCAGCAATAAAAGTAGCCAATTTAGTTGGTGATCATGTCTAGGAAGGAGGTTACGTTCTAGGCTCCGAGGGAGGGAAAGCTTGAGCTCCTATGAGGGGCCAAGTTGGAGGTGAGACAAATTCCATGGCTCATTTTCCGAACAGGCTTTCTGCTGCGCTGATAAATCGAAGTCAGTGTTATGCCAGCACAACAAAAAAAGGAGGGGGGTCGGCATAAATCCCGAGAATACTCAGAATTGTAGATAATTAGGGAAAATAATAAATATTTACCAGCACTAGGACAAACAACCCAGCACCACACAACGACCAGACAACACAACCACAGAGCAGAACAAATGACACACGCAGAGAGAAGAAGAGATGACACACACCACGCGAGGGAAACACACAGACGCCTAAGAATCACACTTGCAAACAGCCGAAAGAAGAGAGCAATAGACAACTAGCAGGTAACATACAGGGACCAGAGACCAACGCCAGTGGCACCACACACACAAACCAACCCAACATAAGGAAGACGAAATGACACCAGGAGACCGCCAGAAGCAAAACCAAGACAATGTCAGGAATACAGGACAGAAGCGACCCCTCGGTCCGGCCAACCCACCCCCAAAAACTGCTGCCTCTCGATGTCTGCCTGCCCGCATCGACTAGGAGAGGATCCGGTGGCGTCACTCTTGCGATCCAAGCCAGTGGAAAGAGACCAACAGGCTTATCATCGACACACAACGAGCAAAAATCCTAAAGAAGAGATACGAATCAGAATAGGAGAAGAAACAGCAGCAACAAAGAGAAGATCAACACAACCACAGCGAAAGATTATAAATAAGCATTATACAATAGAAGAATCTCAGAGAGAAAAATCACCATACAACTGAAAACTTAATAACAATCAAAAACAAAGAAAGCAAAGTCCGAATAACCAGATAAACAAAATATAGAAGAGACACAACAATCAGACCTAAAAACAGCGATCAAAGAAAGACAACAGATAACAACACGACTCACACAAGAGAGACAGAAAAAGGACTACAATCCAGCGATAGTAGAACAAAAAACAACAAATACCAGGATGATAAAACGAAATAACAAAGAGACAGCACACAAGAGCCCGACGAGGGAAAAATACAGGAGATACAAGAAACCCATACCACAGCGTCCACAGAATGACAAGTACATAATCACAAAAAACCAAAAAGAAATATCTGAACATATAAGCAACGATAAACCAGCAGCAGGGACGCCTCGACACTCGAGTGTTGCGTCTTCCCTTCGGGAGTCGCCTTGTCTGGACAGCTCGTGGATAACGCTCCTGCAAAAAACCTTCGATCGATACAGGATCGAAGATCTTTCTGTCGAACACAGTAAGCCGGAACGGGAAAGCTATGAAACTGCTTGCTATAAAGCACGGGGATAAGTGCAGTGTGGAACTGATAGAGTTCCAGGAGAAACGCTCAGTGTATCTAGGCATCTCCGGTGGGGTGCTGGCTAAGTTCTGGTGAGATTTCGTCGTCCGTAGTGAAACACAACCAATACAGTCTAGCTTGGGGAGAGGAATCTTCTGGTTCGGCTACCTAAGGTTGCCAACGGTTCAAACCAGCAAGCACGAGTGCTCTTACAGGCGCAGCGCATCGACGGGTAAGAGGATTGCACACTTGAAGGGCATCGTCTACTAACAGGCACAAAACGAAAGCCGAGAATAGGGACATTGGCCTGTATCCGTTTCTCGAGGCCTGGGACCAGAAGCAGGTCCTTGAGGGATCCGCCAGAATCTTAATAATTGTAGGACATAGCCAGGCAGACATATCTTGAGAAAGTCAGGATCTGGAGAGTTCTTTCAAGCGCCTTCACAGGCGAAGGATACAACCCTTGAGCCAGCGAAAGGGCAGATTCTTCAGAGGCTAAATCGACTGGCGGCATCATTAGGAACGGTACCCTGAAAGGTATCCATTAGGTCTATGCGCAGCGAACGACTTTGTGCAGACCTGAAGAGTAGGTCGCCAAACGAGCGAAGGGGCCATCGAACTATCAGCCAAAGAGGGTGAAGGTTGACGTCTCTACTTCTCAAGTTCCTTAGGACCAAGGGGAGACGATCCATGGGATGTGGGTGGTTGTGTGCCTCGTCTGACTGCAGAGTGTGTGGGGGTTGCTCGCTTTTGTCGGTTTGTGGGTGTCGGGGAATAAGTGGAGAATTTCCCGTCTGGTTCGTCTGTTCTGATGAGACTTTTGGAGGCTCTGGAAGCAGGAGTAGACATCATTCTCGAGAGGAGTAGCTTCCGTCGCCCCACTGGAAAAACTGGCGGCTGAGGAATAGTATACTACCTAGGAGCCGTGTCCAACCTTCTGAGTCAGACTCAGTTATCAGGAACCTGTACTGCACTGCTCGACTTTAGCGAGGATCGACTCACACCACGGTGGCACGTGGACAGCCCTGTGGGAAAGCCTCTGGGAAAGCCACAGTAACCTTGATCCACGCGAAGGGAAGCGTGACACTGCTGCTACAGCTCGGGAGAAAGCTCACGTGCATGACCCCCACTCGAGAGACGAGGACTGACTCCACTGGGGAGACTCCAGGAGTCACCAAGATACATGTCGGCACTGCAGAGGAATCCTCAGTTTCCAGCACCGACTCCACACAAGGTCTTAGGCCCCGGCATTAACGGAGAGGAATCCAAGAGGCCCCCGAACAACTCGCATGGGGACTGGCCTTTCTGAGGCGACCAGAGCGGTCCCTGAGGTCCCCGTCGTTAGTCGAGAGCACCTGCCGCAACTCGAGAAAATCCAGGAGGTTTCCCTCCAGGCGAGATGAGGCCCATTTCCAGTGAGGTGTCTCGAGGCTAATCACACCTAAAACTCTGGAACTTCCAAATTTTACACACTTGCTTCAACTCAAGAAGTTCCCCGACATACCCGTCGCCACTCGAGAGAAGCACGAGAGTCCCACCCACATCCAGAGCTGTCCCGCTTCCGCTCCTAGCTCGAGAGGAGGGATCCTTTCCTACGTGGTCGGGACAATTCCCGGCGTTCCCGTCGCATCTCAAGAGGAGTCGCTTTCCACAGGAAAGGCGAGAGGAACTTCAGAGTCGTACCACCATTCCTCAGAGTCCCCAGATGTCTCCGTCCATTCCAGGAAAACCTGTTTTCCCTGCACTGCCTCGACTTTCAAGCCGAGGATCGACTCACACCACGGTGGCACGTGGGACAGCCCTGTGGGAAAGCCTCGTGGGAAAGCCACAGATCCCTTGATCCACGCGAAGGGAAGCGTGACACTGCTGCTACAGCTCGGGAGGAAATCGCATGTGCATGCCCCCACTCGAGACGAGGACTGACTCCCCTGGGGAGACTCCAGAAGTACCCAAGATCCATGTCAGCACTGGAGAGAATCCTCAGGTTCCGACACCGACCTCTACACAATGTCTTAGGCCCCGGCATCGATGGAGGGATATCCCGAGAGGCCCCGAGCAACTCGCATGGGCTGGCCTTTCCTGAGACCACCAGAGCGGGTCCCTGAGGTCCCCGTCGTAAGTCGAGATCACCTGCCGCAACTCGAGAAAATACATGAGGTTCCACCCTCCAGGCGAGATGAGGCCCATTTCCGCTGAGGCGTCTCGAGCTAATCACATCTACCCTCTGGAACTTCCAAAGGGTCCTTCACACCCTTGCTGCAACTCAAGAAGTTCCCCGACATACCCGATTCCACTCGAGAGGAAGCACGAGAGTTCCGCCCACATCCAGAGGAGCTCCGTTTCCGCCTCCTTGCTCGAGAGACGGGTTCCTTTCGCTGCGTGGTCGGGAAAGAATTCCCGGCGTTCCTGTCGCATCTCAAGTGGAGGCACTCTCCACAGGAAAGGCCAGAGGAACTCCAGGTCGTGCCACCATTCCCAGCGTCCCCCAGATGTCTCACTCCATTCCAGGAAACCTGTTTTCCCTGCACTGCCTCGACTTTGAAGCCGAGGATCCACTCACACCACGGTGGCACGTGGGACTGCCCTGTGGGAAAGCCTCGTGGGAAAGCCTCGTGGAAAGCCTCGAGGGAATGCCACAGATCCCTTGATCCACGAGAGGGTAGCGTGACACTGCTGCTACAGCTAGGGAGGAAAGCGCACGTGCATGCCCCACTCGAGACGAGGACTGACTCCCCTGGGGAGACTCCAGAAATACCCCAAGATGCATGTAGCACTGGAGAGGAAACCTCAGGTTCAGGCACCGACTTCACACAAGATCTTAGGCCCAGGCATCTAAGGGAGAGGAGTCCCGAGAGGCCCCCGAGCAACTCGCATGGGACTGGCCTTCCTGAGGCCACCAGAGCGGGTCCCTGAGGTCCCGTCGTAAGTCGAGAGCACCTGCCGCAACTCGAGAAAATCCAGGAGGTTCTCCCTCCAGGCGAGATGAAGACCATTTCCGCTGAGGCTTCTCGAGGCTAATCACACCTAACCTCTGGAACTTCCAAAGGGTCCTTCACACCCTTGCTGCAACTCAAGAAGTTCCCGACTTACCCGGCTCCACTCGAAAAAGCACGAGAGTCCCGCCCACATCCAGAGGAGACCCGTTTCTGCCTCCTAGCTCGAGAGGAGGGATCCTTTCCCTGCGTGGTCGGGAAAGAATTCCCGGCGTTCCGTCGCATCTCAAGAGGAGGCGCTCTCCACAGGAAAGGCGAGAGGAACTCCAGGGTCGTGCCACCATTCCCACAGTCCCCAAATGCTCAGTCCATAACAGGGAAACCAGTTTCCCAGCACTGCCTCGACTTTCAAGCCAAGGACGACTCACACACACGGTGGCACGTGGACAGCCCAGTGGGTAAACGTCGTGGGAAAGCCTCGTGGCAAAGCCTCGTGGGAAAGCCTCCACGGAAAGCCACAGATTCCTGGATCCACGCGAAGGGAAGCGTGACACTGCTGCTACAGCTCGGGAGGAAATTGCACGTACATGCATCCACTAGGGACGAGGACTGACTAACCGGGGAGACTCCAGAAGTACCCCAAGGTCCATGTAAGCACTGGAGAGGTTTTCTCAGGTTCCGGCACCGACTCCACACAAGGTATAAGGCGCCGGCATCGACGGGAGAGGAATCCCGAGAGGCCCCGAGCAACTCGCATGGTGACTGGCCTTTCCTGAGGCCACCAGAGCGGGTCCCTGAGGACCCGTCTTAAGTCCACAGCACCTGCCGCAACTCGAGAAATTCAGGAGGTTCTTCCCTTCAGGCGACATGAGGCCCATTTGTGCTGAGGCGTCTCGAGACTAATCACACCTAACCTCTGGAACTTCCATAGGTCTTTCACACCCTTGCTGCAACTCAAGAAGTTCCTCGACATACCCGTTTCCCCTCGAGAGGAAGCACGAGAGTCCCGCCCACATCCAGAGGAGCCCCGTTTCCGCCTCATAGTTCCAGAGGAGGGATCCTTTCCCTAGTGGTCGGGTAAGTATTCCTGGCGTTCCCGTCGCATCTCAAGAGGAGGCGCTCTCCACAGGAAAGGCGAGAGGAACTCCAGGGTCGTGCCACCATTCCCCAGAGTCCCCCAGATGCTCAGTCCATGCCAGGGAAACCAGTTTTCCCTGCACTGCCTCGACTTTCAAGCCGAGGATCGACTCATACAACGGCGGCACGTGGGACAGCCCTGTGGAAAGCCTCGTGGGAAAGCCTCATGGGAAAGCCTCGAGGTAAAGCCCCTGATCCCTTGATCCACAAGAAGGGAAGCGTGACACTCCTGCTACAGCTCGGGAGCGCACGTGCATGCCCCACTCGAGACGAGGACTGACTCCCCTGGGAGACTCCAGAAGTACCCCAAGATCCATGTCAGCACTGAGAGGATCCTCAGGTTCCGGCACCGATTCCACACAAGATCTTAGGCCCCGGCATCGAGGGACAGGAATCCCGAGAGGCCCCGAGCAACTCCCATGGGGACTGGCCTTTCATGAGGCACCAGCGCGGGTCCCTCAGGTCCCCTTCGTAAGTCGAGAGCACCTGCCGCAACTTGAGAAATTCAGGAGGTTCTCGCCTCCAGGCGAGATGAGCCCCATTTCCGATGAGCGTCTCGAGGCTAATCACACCTAAGCTCTGGAACTTCCAAAGGGTCCTTCACACCCTTGCTGCAACTCAAGAAGTTCCCCAACATACCCGTCTCCACTCGAGAGGAAGCACGAGAGTCCCGCCCACATACAGAGAGCCCGGTTTCCGCCTCCTAGCTTGAGAGGTGGATCCTTTCCCTGCGTGGTCGGGAAAAGAATTCCCGGCGTTCCCGTCGCATTTCAAGAGGAGGCGCTCTCCACAGAAAAAGGCGAGAGTAACTCCAGGGTCATGCTACCATTCCCAGAGTCCCCCAGATGTCTCAGTCCATTCCAGAGAAACCTGTTTTCCCTGTACTGCCTCGACTTTCAAGCCGAGGATCGACTCACACCACGTGGCACGTGTGACAGCCCTGTGGGAAAGCCTCGTGGGAAAGCCACAGATCCCTTGATCCACGCGAAGGGAAGCGTGACACTGCTGCTACTGCTCGGAGGAAAGCGCTCGTGCATGCCCCCAATCGAGAGGAGGACTGCCCCCTGGGAACTCCAGAAGTACCCCAAGATCCATGTGGGCACTGAGAGGAATACTCAGGTTCCGGAACCGACTCCTCACAAGGCTTACGCCCCGGCATTGAGGGGAGAGGAATCCCGAGAG
>NW_017192696.1:0-10151 GCF_001704415.2 Capra hircus
AGTCAGTCCTCGTCTCGAATGGGGGCATGCCGTGCGCTTTCCCTCCCGAGCTGTAGCAGCAGTGTGCGCTTCCTTCGCGTGCATCAAGGGATCTGTTGCTTTCCCTCGAGGCTTTCCCACGAGGCCTTCCCACAGGGCTGTCCCACGTTCCACCGTGGTGTGAGTCGATCCTCGGCTTGAACGTCGAGGCAGTGAAGGGAAAACAGTTTTCCCTGGAATGGACTGAGACATCTGGGGGACTCTGGGAATGCTGGCACGACCCTGAAGTTCCTCGCCTTTCCTGTGGAGAGCGCTCTTGAGATGCGACGGGAACGCCGGGATTCGTTCCCGAACACGCAGGGGAAGTATCACTCTCGATCTAGGAGGCCGAAACGGGCTCCTTTGGATGTGGGCGGAACTCTCGTGCTTCCACTCAATTGGAGACGGGTATGTCGGGGGAACTTCTTGAGTTGCAGAAAGGGTGTGAAGGACCCTTTGGAAGTTCCAGAGGTTAGGTGTGATTTGCCTCGAAAAGCCTCAACGGAAACGGGCCTCATCTCGCCTGGAGGGGAGAACCTCCTGGATTTTATCGAGTTGCGGCAGGTGCTCTCGACTTACGACGGGGACCTCAGGGACCCGCTCTGCTGGCCTCAGGAAAGGCCAGTCCCCATGCGAGTTGCTCGGGGGCCTCTCGGGATTCCTCTCCGTCGATGCCGGGCCTAAGACCTTGTGTGGAGTCGGTGCGGAACCTGAGGATTCCTCTCCAGTGCTGACATGGATCTTGGGGACTTCTGGCGTCTCCCAGTGCAGTCAGACCTCTACTCGAGTGGGGGCATGCACGTGCGCTTTCCTTCCGAGCTCTAGCAGCAGTGTCGCGCTTCCCTTCGGGTAGATCAAGGGATCAGGGGCTTTCCCGCCAGGCTTTCCCACGAGGCTTTCCCACGAGGCTTTCTTCCCACAGGGCTGTCCACGTGCCACCGTGGTGTGAGTCGATCCTCGGCTTGAAAGTCGAGGCAGTGCAGGGAAAACAGGTTTCCCTGAATGGACTGAGACATCTGGGGTACTCTGGGAATGCTGGCAAGACCCTGGAGTTCCTCTCGCCTTTCCTGTGGAGAGCGCCTCCGCTTGAGATCGACGGAAGCCCGGAATTCTTTCCTGACCACGCAGGGGAAGGTTCCCTCCTCTCGATCTAGGAGGGGGAAACGGGTCTCCTCTGGATGTGGGCGGGACTCTCGTGCTTCCTCTCGACTGGAGACGGGTATGTCAGGGAAATTCTTGTGTTGCAGCAAGGGTGTGAAGTAACCTTTGGAAGTTCCAGAGGTTAGGTGTGATTTGCCTCGAGACGCCTCAGCGGAAATGGGCCTCATCTCGCCTGGAGGGGAGAACCTCCTGGATTTTCTCGAGTTGTGGCAGGTGCTCTCGACTTACGCCGGGGACCTCAGGGACCCGCTCTGGTGGCCTCAGGAAAGGCCAGTCCCCATGCGAGTTGCATGGGGGCCGCTCGGGATTCCTCTCCCGACGATGCCGGGGCCTAAGATCTTGTGTGGAGTGGGTGGCAGAACCTGAGGATTCCTCTTCAGTGCTGACATGGATCTTGGGATACTTCTGGAGTCTCCCCAGGGGAGTCAGTCCTCGTCACGAGTTGGGGCATTCACGTGCGCTTTCCTCCCGAGGTGTAGCAGCAGTGTCACGCTTCCCTTCGCGTGGATCAAGGGATCTGTGGCTTTCCCTCTTGGCTTTCCCACCAGGATTTCACACAGGGCTGTCCCACGTTCCACCGTGGTGTGAGTCGATCCTCGGGTTGAAAGTCGAGGAAGTGTAGGGAAAACAGGTTTCCCTGGAATGGACTGAGACATCTGGGGGACTCTGGGAATGGTGGCACGACCCTGGAATTCCTGTTGCTTTTCCTGTGGAGAGCGCCTCCTCTTGAGATGCGATGGGAACGCCGGGAATTCTTTCACGTCCACGAAGGGAAAGGATCCCTTCCTCGATCTAGGAGGCGGAAACGGGGCTCCTCTGGATGTGGGCGGGACTCTCGTGCTTCCTCTCGAGTGGAGACGGGTATGTCGTGGAACTTCTTGAGTTGCAGCAAGGGTGTGAAGGACCTTTTGAAGTTCCAGAGGTTAGGTGTGATTAGCCTCGAGACGCCTCAGCGGAAATGGGACTCAGCTCGCCTGGAGGGGAGAACCTCCTGGATTTTATCGAGTTGCGGCAGGTGCTCTCGACTTACGACGGGGACCTCAGGGACCCGCTGTGGTGGCCTCAGGAAAGGCCAGTCCCCATGCGAGTTGCTCTGGGTCCTCTCGGATTCCTCTCCCGTCGATGCCGGGGCCTAAGATCTTGTGTGGAGTCGGTGCTGGAACCTGAGGATTCCTCTCCAGTGCTGACATGGATCTTGGGGGACTTCTGGCGTCTCCCAGTGCAGTCAGACCTCTACTCGAGTGGGGGCATGCACCGTGCGCTTTCCTTCCGAGCTCTAGCAGCAGTGTCGCGCTTCCCTTCGGGTGGATCAAGGGATCAGGGGCTTTCCCGCCAGGCTTTCCCACGAGGCTTTCCCACGAGGAGGCTTTCCCACGGGGCTGTCCCACGTGACACCGTGGTGTGAGTCCATCCTCGGCTTGAAAGTCGAGGCAGTGCAGGGAAAACAGTTTTCCCTGGAATGGACTGAGACATCCAGGGGTCTCTGGGAATGGTGGCACGACCCAGGAGTTCCTCTGGCCTTTCCTGTGGAGAGCGCCTCCTCTTGAGATGCAACGGGAACGCCGGGAATTCTTTCCCGACCACGCAGGGAAAGGATCCCTCCTCTCGAGCTAGGAGGCGGAAACGGGGCTCCTCTGGATGTGGGCGGGACTCTCGTGCTTCCTCTCGAGTGGAGTCGGGTATGTCGGGGAACTTCTTGAGTTGCAGAAAGGGTGTGAAGGACCCTGTGGAAGTTCCAGAGGTTAGGTGTGATTATCCTCGAGACGCCTCAGCGGAAATGGGCCTCATCTCGCCTGGAGGGAAGAACCTCCTGGATTTTCTCGAGTTGCGCGGCAGGCTCTCGACTTACGACGGGGACCTCAGGGACCCGCTGTGGTGGCCTCAGGAAAGGCCAGTCCCCATGCGAGTTGCTCGGGGGCCTCTCGGGATTTCCTCTCCCTTCGATACCGGGGTCTAAGACCTTGTGTGGACGTCGGGTGCCGGAACCTGAGACTTCCTCTCCAGTGCTGACATGGATCTTGGGGTACATCTGAAGTCTCCCCAGGGGAGTCAGTCCTCGTCCCGAGTGGGGGGCATGCACGTGCGCTCTCCTCCCGAGCTGTAGCAGCAGTGTCACGCTTCCCTTCCCGTGGATCAAGGGATTCTGTGGCTTTCCCTCGAGGCTTTTCCACGAGGCTTTCCACGAGGCTTTCCCACAGGGCTGTCCCACGTGCCACCATGGTGTGAGTCGATCCTCGGCTTTGAACGTCGAGGCAGTGCAGGGAAAACAGGTTTCCCTGGAATGGACTGAGACATCTGGGGGACTCTGGGAATGATGGCACGACCCTGGAGTTCCTCTCGCCATTCCTGTGGAGAGCGGCCTCCTCTTGACATGCCATGGGAAAATCCAGGAATTCTTTCCCGACAACGCAGGGAAAGTATCCCTCCTCTCTACCAAGGAGGCGGAAACGGGGCTCCTCTGGATGTGGGCGGGACTCTCGTGGTTCCTGTCGAGTGGAGACGGGCATGTTGGGGAAGTTCTTGAGTTGCAGCAAGGGTGTGAAGGACCCTTTGGAAGTTCCAGAGTTTAGGTGTGATTAGCCTCGAGACGCCTCAGCGGAAATGGGCCTCATCTCGCCAGGAGAGGAGAACCTCCTGGATTTTCTCGAGTTGCGGCAGGTGCTCTCGACTTACGACGGGGACATCATGGACCCACTCTTGTGGCCTCACGAAAGGCCAGTCCCCATGCGAGTTGCTCATGGGCCTATCGGGATTCCTCTCCCGTTGATGCCGGGACCTAAGATCTTGTGTGGAGTCTGTGCCAAAACCTGAGGATTCCTCTCCATTGCTGACTTCTATCTTGGGGTACTTCTGGAGTCTCCCCAGGGGATTCAGTCCTCGTCTCAAGTGGGGGCATGCACGTGCACTTTCCTCCGAGCTGTAGCAGCAGTGTTGAGCTTCCCTTCGAGAGGATCAAGGGATCTGTGGCTTCCTCGAGGCTTTCCCACGACACTTTCCCACGACGCTTTCGCACCAGGCTTTCCCACGAGGATTTCCCACAGTGATGTCCCACGTGCCACAGTGGTGTCAGTCGATCCTCGGTTTGAAAGTCGAGGCAGTGCCTGGGAAACAGGCTTCCCTGGAATGGACTGAGACATCTGGGGGACTCTAGGATTGGTGGCAAGACCCTGGATTTCCTCTCGCTTTCCTGTGTAAAGCGCCCCCTCTTGAGATGTGACGGGAACGCCGGGAATTCTTTTCCGAACACGCAGGGAAAGGATCCCTCCCTGTCGGGCTAGGAGGAGGAAAAGGGCTCCTCTGGATGTAGGCGGGACTCTCGTGCTCCCTCTCGAGTGGAGACGGGAATCTCGCGGAACTTTTTGATTTGGAGCAAGGGTGTGAAGGACCCTTTTGGAAGTTCCAGAGTTTAGGTGAGAATAGCCTCGAGACGCCTCAGCGGAAATGGGCCTCATCTCGCCTGGAGGGGAGAACCTCCTGGATTTTCTCGAGTTTGCGGCAGGTGCTCTCGACTTAGGAAGGGGACCTCAGGGACCCGCTCTGGTGGCCTCGGGAAAGGCCAGTCCCCTTGCGAGTTGCTCGGGGCCTCTCGGGATTCCTCTCCCATCGATGCCAGGGCCTAAGACCTTGTGTGGAGTCGGTGCCGGAACCTGAGGATTCCTCTCCAGTGCTGACATGGATCTTGGGGTACTTCTGGAGTCTCCCCAGGGGAGATCAGTCCTCGTCTCGAGTGGGGGCATGCACGTGGGCTTTCTTCACGAGCTGTAGCAGAAGTGTCACCCTTCCCTTCGCGTGGATAAACGGATCTGTGGCTTTCCCTCGAGGCTTTCCCACGAGGGTTTCCCACGAGGCTTTCCCACAGGGCTGTCCCACGTGCCACCGTGGTGTGAGTCGATCCTCGGCTTGAAAGTCGAGGCAGTGCAGGGAAAACAGGTTTCCCTGGAATGGACGGAGACATCTGGTTGACTCTGGGAATGGTGGCACGACCCTGGAGTTCCTCTCGCCTTTCCTGTGGAGAGCTCCTCCTCTTGAGATGCGACGGGAACGCCGGGAATTCTTTCCCGACAACGTAGGGAAATGATCCCACCTCTCGAGCTAGGAGGCGTAAACGGGGCTCCTCTGGATGTGGGCAGGACTCTCGTGCTTCCTCTCGAGTGGAGACGGGTATGTCGGAGAACTTGTTGAGTTGCAACAATGGTGTGAAGGACCCTTTGGAAGTTCCAGAAGTTAGGTGTGATTAGCCTCGAGACGCCTCAGCGGAAATGGGCCTCAACTCGCCTGGAGGGGAGCACCTCCTGGATGTTCTCGAGTCGCGGCAGGTGCTCTCGTCTTACAACGGGGACCTCAGGGACCCGCTCTGGTGGCCTCAGGAAAGGCCAGTCCCCATTCGAGTTGCTCGGGGGCCTCTCAGGATTCCTCTCCGTCGATGCTGGGGCCTAAGATCTTGTGTGGAGTGGGTGCCGGAACCTGAGGATTCCTCTCCAGTGCTGACGTGGATCTTGGGGTACTTCTGGAGTCTCCCCAGGGGATACAGTCCTCGTCTCGAGTGGGGGCATGCACGTACGCTTTCCTCCGGAGCTGTAGCAGCAGTGTCGCGCTTCCCCTTCGCATGGATTAAGGGATCTGTGGCTTTCCCTCGAGGCTTTCCCACGAGGCTTTCCTTTCCCACGAGGCTTTCCACAGGGCTGTCCCACGTGCCACCGTAGTGTGTGTGTCAATCCTCGGCTTGAAAGCCGAAGCAGTGCAGGGAAAACAGGTTTCCCTGGAATGGACGGAGACATCAGGGGGACTCTGGGAATGGTGGCACGACCCTGGAGTTCCTCTCGCCTTTCCTGTGGAGAGTGCCTCCTCTTGAAATGTGACGGGAACGCCGGGAATTTTCCCGACCACGCAGGGAAAGGATCCCTCCTCTCGAGCTATGAGGCGGAAACGGGGATCCTCTGGATGTGGGCGGACTCGTGTGCTTCCTCTCGAGTGGAGACGGGTATGTCGGGGAACTTCTTGTGTTGCAGCAAGGGTGTGAAAGACCCTCTGGAAGTTTCAGAGTTTTGGTGTGAAAAGCCTCGAGACACCTCAGCGGAAATGGGCCTCATCTCGCCTGGAGGGGAGAACCTCCTGGATTTTCTCGAGTTGCAGCAGGTGCTCTCGACTTAAGACGGGGACCTCAGGACCCGCTCTGGTGGCCTCAGGAAAGGCCAGTCCCCATGCGAGTTGCTCGGGGGCCTCTCGGGATTCCTCTCCCATCGATGCTAGGGCCTAAGACCTTGTGTGGAGCCGGTGCCGGAACCTGAGGATTCCTCTCCAGTGCTGACATGAATCTTGGGGTACTTCTGGAGTCACCCCAGGGGAGTCAGTCCTCGTCTCGAGTGGGGGCATGCACGTGGGCTTTCTTCACGTGCTGTAGCAGAAGTGTCACACTTCCCTTCACGTGGATCAACGGATCTGTGGCTTTCCCTCGAGGCTTTCGCACGAGGACGAGGCTTTCCCACAGGGCGGTCCCACGTGCCACCGTGGTGTGAGTCGATCCTCGGCTTGAAGGTCGAGGCAGTGCTGGGAAAACAGTTTAACCCTGGAATGGACTGACACATATGGGGGACTCTGGGAATGTGGCACAACCCTGGAGTTCCTCTCGCCTTTCCTCTGGAGAGCACCTCCACTTGAGATGTGTCGGGAACGCCGGGAATTCTTTCCAAACCACGCAGGGAAAGGATCCCTCCTCTAGAGCTAGGAGGCGGAAACGGGGCTCCTCTGGATGTGGGCGAGACTCTCGTGCTTCCTCTCGAGTGGAGACGGGTATGTCGCTGAACTTCTTGAGTTGCAGCAAGGGTGTGAAGGACCCTTTGGAAGTTCCAGAGATTAGGTGTGATTAGCCTCGAGACGCCTCAGCGGGAATGGGCCTCATCTCGCCTGGACGGGAGAACCTCCTGGATTTTCTCGAGTGGCGGAAGGTGCTCTCGACTTACGACGGCGACCTCAGGGACCCGCTCTGGTGGCCTCAGGAAAGGCCACTCCCCATGCGAGTTGCTCGGGGTCCTCTAGGGATTCCTCTCCCGTCGATGCCGGCCTAAGACCTTGTGTGGAGTCGGTGCCGGAACCTTAGGATTCCTCTCCATTGCTGACATGGATCTTGGGGTACTTCTGGAGTCTCCCAAGGGGAGTCAGTCCTCGTCTCGAGTGGGATGCATGAGCGCTTTTGTCCGAGCTGTAGCAGCAATGTCACACTTCTATTCGCGTGGATCAAGGGATCTGTGGCTTTCCCTCGAGGCTTTCCCACAAGGCTTTCCCACGAGGATTTCCCAAATGGCTGTCCCACGTGCCACCATGGTGTGAGTCGATCCTGGGCTTGAAAGTCGAGGAATTGCAGGGAGAACAAGTTTTCCCTGGAATGGACTGAGACATGTGGGGGTCTCTGGGAATGGTGGCACGACCCTGGAGTTCCTCTCGCCTTTCCTGTGGAGAGCGCCTCTTCTTGACATGCTATGGGAACGCCGGGAATTCTTTCCCGACCACGCAGGGAAAGGATCCCTCTCTCGAGCTATGAGGCAGACACTGGGCTCCTCTGGATGTGGGCGGGACTGTCGTGCTTCCTCTCGAATGGAGACAGGTATGTCGGGGAACTACTTGAGTTGCAGTAAGGGTGTGAAGGACCCTTTGGAAGTTTCAGAGGTTAGGTGTGATTAGCCTCGAGACACCTCAGCGGAAATGGGCCTCATCTCGCCTGGATGGGGAACCTCCTGGATTTTCTCGAGTGTCAGCAGGTGCTCTCGACCTAGGACGGGGACCACAGGGACCCGCTCTGCTGGCCTCAGGAAAGGCCAGTCCCCATGCGAGTTGCTCGGGGCCTCTAGGGATTCCTCTCCCGTCGATGCCGGGGCCTAAGACCTTGTGTGGAGTAGGTTCCGGAACCAGAGGATTCCTCTCCAGTTCTGACATGGATCTTGGGGTACTTCTGGAGTCTCTCCAGGGGAGTCAGTCCTCGTCTCGAATGGGGGCATGCACGCGGGCTTTCCTCCCGAGCTGTAGCAGCATTGTCACGCTTCCCTTCGCGTGGATAAAGGGATCTGTGGCTTTCCCTCGAGGCTTTCCCACGAGGCTTTCCCACGAGGCTTTCCCACAGGGCCGTCCCACGTGCCACCGTGGTGTGAGTCGATCCTCGGCTTGAAAGTCGAGGCAGTGCAGGGAAAACAGGTTTCCCTAGAATGGACTGAGACATCTGGGGGACTCTGGGAATGGTTGCACGACTCTGGAGTTCCTTTCGCCTTTCCTGTGGAGAGCGCCTCCACTTGAGATGCGACGGGAACGTCGGGAATTCTTTCCCGACCACGCAGGGAATGGATCCCTCCTCTCGAGCTAGCAGGCCGAAACGGGGCTCCTCTGGATGTGGGCGGGACTCTCGTGCTTCCTCTCGAGTGGAGACGGGTATGTCGGGGAACTTCTTGAGTTGCAGTAAGGGTGTGAAGGACCCTTTGGAAGTTCAAGAGGTTAGGTGTGATTTGCCTCGAAACGCCTCAGCGGAAACGGGCTTCTTCTCTTCTGGAGGGGAGAACCTCCTGGATGTTCTCGAGTTGCGGCAGGTGCTCTCGACTTACGACGGGGACCTCAGGGACCCGCTCTGGTGGCCTCAGGAAAGGCCAGTCCCCTTGAAAGTTGCTCGGGGGCCTCTCGGGATTCCTCTCCCGTCGATTCGGGGCCTCAGACCTTGTGTGGAGTCGGTGCCGGAACCTGAGGATTCCTCTCCAGTGCTGACATGGATCTTGGGTACTTCTGGAGTCTCCCGCGGGGAGTCCGTCCTCGTCCGAGTGGGGGCATGCTCGTGCGCTTTCCTCCCGAGCTGTAGCAGCAGTGTCACGCTTCATTTCGCGTGGATCAAGGGATCTGTGGCTTTCCCTCGAGGCTTTCCCATGAGGCTTTCCACGAATCTTTCCCACAGGGCTCTCCCACAAGCCACCGTGGTGTGAGTCGATCCTCGGTTTGAAAGTCGAGGCAGTGCAGGGAAAACAGGTTTCCCTGGAATGGACTGAGACATCTGGGGGACTCTGGGAATGTGGCACGACCATGGAGATCCTCTCGACTTTCCTGTGGAGAGCGCCTCCACTTGAGATGCGACGGGAACGCCGGGAATTCTTTCCGACCACACAGGGAAAGGATCCCTCACCTCGAGCTAGGAGGCGGAAACAGGGCTCCTCTGGATGTGGGTGGAACTCTCGTGCTTCCTCTCGAGTCGAGACGGGTTTGTCGGGAAACTTCTTGAGTTGCAGCAAGGGCGTGAAGGACCCTTTGGAAGTTCCAGAGGTTAGGTGTGATTAGCCTCGAAACGCCTCAGCGGAAATGGGCCTCATCTCGCCTGGATGGGGGAACCTCCTGGATTTTCTCGAGTGTCAGCAGGTGCTCTAGACCTAGGACGGGGACCACAGGGACCCACTCTGCTGGCCTCAGGAAAGGCCAGTCCCCATGCGAGTTGCTCCGGGGCCTCTAGGGATTCCTCTCCCGTCGATGCCGGGGCCTAAGAGCTTGTGTGGAGTCGGTGCCGGAACCTGAGGATTCCTCTCCAGTGCTGACATGGATCTTGGGGTACTTCTGGAGTCTCCCAAGGGGAGTCAGTCCTCGTCTCCAGTGGGGGCATGCATAAGCGCATTTCTCCCGAGCTGTAGCAGCAATGTCACACTTCTATTCGCGGGATCAAGGGATCTGTGGCTTTCCCTCGAGGCTTTCCCACAAGGCTTTCCCACGAGGATTTCCAAATGGCTGTCCCACGTGCCAGCGTGGTGTGAGTCGATCCTGGCTTGAAAGTCGAGGAATTACAGGGAGAACAGGTTTCCCTGGAATGGACTGAGACATGTGGGGGACTCTGGGAATGGTGGCACGACCCTGGAGTTCCTCTCGCTTTCCTGTGGAGAGCGCCTCTTCTTGACATGCTATGGAACGCCGGGAATTATTTCCGAGCACGCAGGGAAAGGATCCCTCCTCTCGAGCTA
>NW_017192697.1:0-21251 GCF_001704415.2 Capra hircus
CTGAAAGACACATATCTGTATACAGACACATTTCACACTCACAAAGACACTTGCACAAGAAACACTTAAGTACACTTGATGTCCTTATATGTTATGAAGAAAATTTATTGCATATAATATATGATAAGTATATATCATTACCTTTGTAACAAAAAGAGGAAGTGGCTTCACATATGTCCTCTGCACATGTATGTGAAAAAAGGGGTATTTGGCATATATAAAGAATCTTCGTGAAACTAATACTAAAAGAGAATAATCCTACAGGAACTGGATTAATTTTTGAACAGACACCTTGGAAAAGAATGCCCACAGTGAAGTGTGGTGAGTGTTCTTAGTCATTGAAAGTGAACGTGCAAGTCATTCAGTCATTTCTGCCTCTTTGTGACCCAATGGCCTATACATTACATGGAATTCTCCAGCCCATAATACTGGAGTGGGTAGCCTTTCCATTCTCCAGTGGTTGTTCCTGACCCAGGAATTGAACTGGGGTCTCCTGCGTTGCAGGCAGATTGTTTCTTTACCAAGTGAGCTTCAGGGAAGCCCTCTTAGTCATTAGGGAACTGAAATGCATAGAAATCACTGAAAAACAACCACAAAGTGGGAACACAACAATTATCCAATATAACTTCAAATACACACAATTTTATCTGAGCAGACAAACTCCTTTCATTTGGCATGGAAAACGTGATTCTTTGCATATGCAGACAGTGACAACTGCTTTAAACATTGTGCTGAGTGATGGAAGGTGGGGAAAATGATTCATAGAGCATGTTTTTCTCGCATGAAGATCCAGAAAATTTAGAAAGTGCAGATCTGTCTTAATCTATGGCTCTAGAGGTAGAAATTTGATGATGAGAAAAGAAAAAGACAGTATGAAATGGCAAAAAGATAGGACACTGAAAGATGAAAGCAAAATTCTGTCTGGGCAGGCCTTACGAATAGCTGTGAAAAGAAAAGAAGCAAAGAGCAAAGGAATAATGGAAAGATATTCCCATTTGAATGCAGAGTTCCAAAGAATAGCAAGGAGAGATTAGAAAGCCTTCCTCCGTGATCAGTGCAAAGAAATAGAGGAAAACAGTACAATGGGAAAGACTAGAGATTTCTTCAAGAAAATAAGAGCTATCAAGGGAATATTTCATGCAAACATGGGCTCAATAAAGGACAGAAATGGTATGGGCATAACAGAAGCAGATGATATTAAGAAGAGGTGGCAAGAATACACAGGAAAACTCTACAAAAAAGATCTTCATGACCCAGATAATCACGATGGTGTGATCACTCACCTAGAGCCAGACACCCAGGCATGTGAAGTCAAGTAAGCCTTAGGAAACATCACTACGAATAAAGCTAGTGGAGGTGATGGAATTCCAGTTGAACTATTTGAAATCCTGAAAGATGATGCTGTGAAAGTGCTGCACTCAATATGCCAGCAAATTTGGAAAACTCACCAGTGGCCACAGGACTGAAAAAGGTCAGTTTTCATTCCAGTCCCAAAGAAAGGCAATGCCAAAGAATGCTCAAACTACTGCAGAATTGCACTTATCTCACACACTAGCAAAGTAATGCTCACAGTTCTCCAAGCCAGGCTTCAAATGCACATAAACTGTGAACTTCCAGATGATCAAGCTGGATTTTAAAAAGGCAGAGGGAACAGAGATCACATTGCCAACATCCATTGGATCATCATAAAAGCAAGAGAGTTCCAGAAAAACATCTACTTCTGCTTATTGACTATGCCAAAGCCTTGGACTGTGTGGATCACAATCAACTGTGGAAAATTCTTCAAGTGATGGGAATACCAGAACACCTGACCTGCATCTTGAGAAATCTGTATGCAGGTCAGGAAGCAATAGTTAGAACTGAACATGGAACAACCGACTGATTCCAAATCAGGCAAGGACTATGTCAAGGCTGTATACTGTCACCCTGCTTATTTAACTTATATGCAGAGTACATCATGAGAAAAAGCTGGGCTGGAAGAAGCGCAAGCTGGAATCTAGATTGCCAGGAGAAATATCAGTAACCTCAGATATGCAGCGGACACCACCCTTATGGCAGAAAGTAAAGAAGAAGTAAAGAGCCTCTTGATGAAAGTGAAAGAGGAGAGTAAAACAGTTGGCTTAAAGCTCAACATTCAGAAAACGAAGTTCATGACATCCGGTCCCATCACTTCATGGCCAATTGATGGGGAAACAGTGGAAACAGTGGCTGACTTTATTTTGGGGGGCTCCTAAATCACTGCAGATGGTGACTGCAGCCATAAAATTAAAAGATGCTTACTCCTTGGAACGAAAGTTATGACCGACCTAGACAGCATATTGAAAAGCAGAGACATTGCTTTGCAAACAAAGGTCAATCTAGTTGAGCCTATGGTTTTTCCAGTAGTCATGTATGGATGTGAAGATGGACTCTCAAGAAAGTTGAGTGCTGAAGAATTCATGCTTTTGAAATGTGGTGTTGCAGAACACTCCTGAGAGTCCCTTGGACTGCAAGGAGACCCACCATCCTAAAGGACATCAGTCTTGAATATTCATTGGAAACACTGATGCTGAAGCGGAAACTCCAATACTCTGGCCACCTGATGCAAAGAACTGACTCCTTGGAAAAGACCCTGATTCTGAAAAAGATTGAGGGCAGGAGGAGAAGGGGACGACAGAGGGTGAGATGGGTGGATAGCATCACGACTCAATGGACATGAGTTTGAGCAAGTTCTGGGAGTTGGTGATGGACAGGGAGGCCTGACGAGCTGCAGTCCGTGGGGTTGCAAAGAGTCGGACACGACTGAGTGGCTGAACTGAACTGAACTGAAGAAAAGGAGGTGTGCTGGAGAATTTTTATAACTGTTTTTAAAAACAAAACTGTTTCTATTTCTGAGTGTGTTGTGTCTTTTTGCCACTCAGGCTGCTCTCTGTTGCCGAGGGCAAGGGTCATCACTCTCTAGTTGCAGTGCCGGGATTTCTCACCATGGTTTCTTCTCCTCCTGTGGAGCATATAGCCCAAGGCTCAGTCATCATAGCACATGGGCTTACTTGCTCCCGGGCATGTGGCTTCCCTCCAGACCTAGATGGAGCTCATGTCTCCTGCATTGGCAGACGATTCTTAAGCACGGAGCCACCAGCTAAGACTAGGAGAGAATACTGGAGTGGGTTGCCATTTCTTATTCCAGGTAAAATTGATTTCAGAAAGATTCAGTTCAGTTCAGTTGCTCAATCGTGTCTGACTCTTTGCGACCCCATGAATCGCAGCACACCAAGCCTCCCTGTCCATCACCATCCCCCGGAGTTCACTCAGTCTCGCATCCATCGAGTCCGTGATGCCATCCAGCCATCTCATCCTTGGTCGTCCCCTTCTTCTCCTGCCCCCAATCACTCCCAGCATCAAAGTCTTTTCCAATGAGTCAACTCTTCACATGAGGTGGCCAAAGTACTGGAGTTTCAGCTTTAGCATCAGTCCTTCCAAAGAAATTCCAGGGCTGATCTCCTTCAGAATGGACTGGTTGGATCTCCTTGCAGTCCAAGGGACTCTCAAAAGTCTTCTCCAGCACCACATTTCAAAGACATCAATTCTTCGGCGCTCAGCTTTCTTCACAGTCCAACTCTCACATCCATACATGACCACTGGAAAAAACATAGCCTGACTAGACGGACCTTTGTTAGCAAAGTAATGTCTCTGCTTTCGAATATGCTATCTAGGTTGGTCATACCTTTCCTTCCAAGGAGTAAGCATGTTTTAATTTCATGGCTGCAGTCAATCAGTTATATATATTTATAAAGCCATGTCTCCAAGCATAGAACATTTAGTTGTTTCTTTTCTTGATATTTTTATTCCACACAATGCATACCTGAGTTTACATGTTCTCATTTGGGGGGATAATTGGTGAGCAAATATGTTGATTTCTGCCATACTTGCATGTTCCTAGGAAGCGTCTTTGGTATAGTGGCCATTCCATGAATGGTACTTGGATCTGTGTGTGTGTGTGCTTGATAGCTCAGTCCTGTCTGACTCTTTGTGACCCCTTGGACTGTAGCCCTCCAGGCATCTCTGTCCGTGGGATTCTCCAGGCAAGAATACTGGAGTGGGTCGCCGTTTCCTCCTCCAGGGGATCTTCCCGACCCAGGGATGGAACTCCTGTCACATGCCTTGGCAGGCGCCTGGGAAGGGACTTAGGAACGTCACTAGGGGCTCTGAAGGCTTTGGAAACTCAGTGGTGATGAAACCTCCCGTGAGGAAGCCCCGAGGGCAGAGCTCACTGTTTGCTCTCCCCTTGCTCTCACTTCTGTGCTCAGTGGAACTGTCTCTTACAAATTCTGCAGGAAGGAGTTAAGCCCCTGGTGGGGACTGTGGGCTCCAGGACACGAGCCTCTTCCCTCTGCCGTGTCCCTCTTTCCTTTACTGAGTTGATGCCAGTAGTGCTTCTGGGTTCTCCCTCTAAGCAAAATTTTCAGGGCATTCCCTGGAGGCTCACGGTGGAACCACCTTCCCCCAGCTCAGAGAACTTGCCCAGCCTCACAGCTCAGGGCATCTTCCTCTACCACCCAGAGAGCTCCCTGCAGACTGGGAAGACACACCCTCCCTCAGTTGGGGGTTTACCGGTGTTTTCCTTTTGCGTGATTTTTACTTACTTGACATAAAAATGCATCAGTATGGTGCCATTTTCTTCATCAAACTCAATGTAACGCATGAAAGCGTAGAATGGCGCACCCTCGGTGATCTTCTCTATGTTATTGGCTGCCATGTAATAGGTTAACCATCTTCCTGTGGAACTAAAAGTTAAATTCCCTTCAGAAATCGCAGTCCATCTCTGCAAATTCTGCCCAACATCATCCCTCAGGAGTTTCCCTGCCCTTTCACTTAGGCCGAAGTTACCTATCTTTACCAACACAGCCCTAGGTATAAAATCATAGGAAAACTCATGTCACATTAAGGAAATAATTGAGGTATTACTGAGATAGCTTAAGCTATCTTGTCAAATGCCACAGCCTAATCCAGCAGCTGTGTGGTCTTCCTTCCATTTTACAAGAGTAGTGAACATGAGAGATGATACAGACATCACAAACAGCAGGTATAGAGCCCGTGAAGGGAGCAATTCTCAGTTGCAGGGACATGGCTAGACTTAGCAGTCCACATGACCAAACCTCGAAAGGGGACACTCACATCAATACTCACTAAGACTTCCTCCCAAGCTAGGACCACCGTTCAAATGCCCCTGGTACCTGAGAGGCGTCTATCTGAGCATCACCTTGACTGGCAACAAGCAGAATAAGGACAAGACTGCACAGCAGAACCTTCATCTTGTTGACTCTCGTGGCCCTTCTTCTGGAGAAGCTGAGGGTGTCCCAGTGGTTGGGAGAGGATGCAAAATTGCTGCGCTTTTATCGCCTGCATCTGCTGGCGTGACAGCTCATGAGCCAATGGCTGTTCCTCATATGACCGCAGGTGCAACGGAAGGCACCTTCAGGATCCTGGTTGGCAGAGATACACTTTGCTGGCATTCTGTCATTTTAATAATGATATTTGTTTTCAGAGAAGCATATATAGATGTGGGCATTTGACCTTTAAAGTAAGTGAGAAATTGCAGTAGATCCAATATTGCAAGGGGACAATTATTTATTTTCCTGTTCATCATGAGATCCAAAAGTGAGATGACCTCTTCAAGATGCATATGCCTCACTTCTGCATGGTTCTGTTAATGTGGTGGAGACAGTCTAACATTTATTTTCTAAAAGTAAAGATTGACTGTGTGGTTTAGCCAAGGGAACATTACTTCCTAAGAGACCCTTGGAAATATTCCTATTTTTCTGAGGTGGGGAACAGGTGAGCACAAGCGTTTACCACCTTCTCCTGCCCCAATGTGGGCTTTTTCCTCCTAATTACTGAGGACGATCTGGTAAAAATGCCACTTAAAGTCATCTGAAGAATGCACACCAGTAGTTTATTTTCAGTGATTTCTCTCCAGACAAACTTCTAACCCATTTAATCTGTAATATAATATTTACTCACTAACTCAGTTGTTTCTCCCAGTGAGCAAAAGTACTGGACAGCAGTTCTTGCCACTTTTAGAATTTTGAATGGAAAAAATAAATTTTCTGACTCAAGGTCACTGAAACAGTGAGTCATTTTTTTAAATTTTTAATCAAATTTAACTCACTTTCATCTTCATTCATGGGAATTTATCAAATAAACACATTAAAACATCAGTTAAGTTCTGAGTATAGAAAGGAAGAAACGATGAGATTCAGGGTTTCTGAGTCAGCTAAGTGAGAACTTCTCCTGGGAAAAATTAGAGTTCAGAATTTTTCAGGCAGGCATCTTATCATCTCCTCCTGCCCCAATGTGGTCTTTCTCCTCTTAAGTACTAAGAGGACGATCCGTTCAAATACCCATAACCTCATCTGAAGAAGGCACATGAGTAGTTTATTTTCAGTGATTTCTTTCCAGACACTCTTTTACCCATTTTCTTTATAATATGACATTGACTCACTAACTCAGTTGTTTCTCCCAGCAAGCAAAAACGTTGGACATCAGTCCTTGCAATTTTTAGAATTTTGAATGGAAAAAATACATTTCTTAACTCAAGGTCACTGAAACAGCCTTTTTTCTTTGTATTTATTACCAAATTTTACTTATCTTCATCTTCATTCATGGTAATTTGTCAACTAAATGCATTAAAAGATTTATTTTGTTCTCAGTATACAAATTATGAAATGAGATTCATTTTTCCTGAGTCAACTAAGTGAGAACTGACCCAATACTGGCTGCTCCTGGGACAGATCAGAGCTCAGAATCTTTCATTTGGGTTGAAGTCAGGCCTTTGAGGAGAGCTTGTCATCTCAAGGTCATCCTCAGCTCACATCTTCAGAGGATCACTTCCCTTCATGTTCATGGGACCGACATTATATCTATGTTTTTTTTCCTTTTATTCTCTTTCCTTTCAGTTGCAATATCATGCTATCTCTTTTTGTTCATACATTCCTCTGTATATTACCCTGTCGTATTTTCAGCTGTGAACTCTGCGTGATAGAAGGCTTTCATGTCTGAGAATATCCTGAGACCATCTCCTGTCTTTGGTCTTTGATCAAGATGCTAATTTTCCTTTTCTGTTGGTTTGTCTCTTTCTCTTGGCTACACTATGCAGCATGCAGGTTCTTAGTTCCCCAACGGGGATGAACCCTGTATGGACCCTGTACTCTCTGCGAGGGAAGGCAGAATCCTAACCACTGGACCACCAAAGAAGTGCCTGATTCAGATAAATGTGAGTCGTCATGTGACCCCAGCTCACACCCCTTATAATCCCATCATTGCCCTTCCATCTCGACTTGTGTATATCTAGCATTCCCAGGTTTTCGTTTTGGACTCTTAGCAACATGTGTCCCCTGGGAGTGTATCCTAGGACCATCCTATCTTAGGAAGATCTTTCTAACTGCCAATCAAGGGGAGATTAGATGCTAGTTCTTCTAGGAGATTATTGCAACAGTTATAATAACCGTGTTGGTTTCCCCTGGTCTTAGCACTCTTCTTCCCTCACTGTGTTCACAAGTCTGTTCTCTATATCTGCATCTGTGTTCCCTCCCTGCAAATAATATGTAGCTGGTGAGAAGTTGCTACACAGGGAGTCCAGAGAGGCGCTCTGTGATGACCTGGAGGGTAAGATGGGGTGAGGGGAGGGGGCTAGGGTGCTCAAAAGTGATGATTAATAATAATTATGGCTGATTGCATTGTTATATGGCAGAAGTGAAGAGAATATTGTCAAGCATTCTCCACCAGTTAAAGATAGAATAGAAAGGAAAAAAGTTTTCATCCTTAAGGTAACTGATAAAAGGAAAAAAAAATCCTATTGTTTTGTACTGAAAGGACTCATATGCCCTTGAATCCCAACTGTCATTAATATTGGTCAAATTGTAGGCAATAGACTAATAAATAAAAACAAACCAGCTTAAAAAACATTACTGCTGTAACTCCCTCCAAATAACACTAAGTACTGCTTGGTACATCTTCCTGTGGTCTCCTCAAATTTATTCAGGTTTTTGGAACTGAGAAGTCTCTAACGACAGGTTATTAATTTTGTTTTCCTTGTCTCTTTTTTTCTGTAACCACTGTTTTTACATCTTAGATTGTGCAACTCCTAACTCAACAGTGCAAGGAGGCTATTGATCTTGGCCACTCAAAATTCCAGGTTCCTTCAAGGATACACGACCAAGGTTGCAATGCAGTTAGAGTCTGAAGTTGAGACAATAAAACACAAGCCCACTATTTTAAAGAAAGTGTGTATATAAATTATATTACAAAAATGAACATTATATTTATTCATATGTGCATTCATTTATTTGTCTGGGCCGGGTCTTAGTTGCAGCACAAAATCTTAGTTTTGACATAGCTGGGATCTTTCGTTATGGCACGTGGACTCTCTAGTTTTGCTACTGACAGACCAGTGAATCCGAGAAAGGTGGGGGGACAAGCAATATGACTTTCTTTGGACAGTCGGCTGAGAAGATGGTAGACCAATGTCTCAAAGTAACCATCTTGTCAGTATCCGGAGGCCAAGTTCTTTTATACAGCCAGAGGGAGGGAAGATATGAAAAACTAAAGGCAAAAGGCAGAACAGAGAGCTAGGGACAGTGAGGAAGTAGAGCACAAAGGATCTTCAGTCTTGCAGAACATCTCAGGATTGGCCAGCCTCTGGAATGTGCATGTTAAGTTCTTCTTTTCATAGCTGGGCAGGGTCAGTTTATCTCCCTGTGAGCTGAGAAAAAGCTCCTTAACAGGCAGGCTGAAGGCTAGGGTCTTCTGAGTTAGGCCATAATGTATGATGATAATAAAAATGGCAACAAAAAGCAAGTCAAAGAAACAGTTCCAACATGGAGTCACCTTTGGTTCTTCACGACAGTTCCCCACTGTCAAAGCCCATTCCACAGTCTTGTGGAAAAAGAAGGCGGTAACCATTCTGCTTCATCAGAAGGATTGTTCAAGGAGTGTCAAGGGACAGGGACTCTGGGTGTGGGTATGGCATAGTCCTCTGGGAAGAATTCGTCATTAACCACACCATAGAGTTGCCAGAACTGCCACAGGACAGGGAAATAGACTGTTGGAGGGCCCAACAGGAATTTGTGTACCAGGACCCAGGAAAAAGGAAGAGTGACCCCACAGCAGACTGTCCTGGACTTGCCTGAGGGTGTCCAGAAGTCTCCGGTGGGTGAAGCTGTGTGTCAGTGGTGGCCTGCTACGGGTTAAGCGCAGAAACTCTAGAGGTACATGCATGGGATATTTTGAGGGAGGTCACCATTATCTTCAGTACTTTGGCCACCTCATGTGAAGAGTTGACTCATTGGAAAAGACCCTAATGCTTGGAGGGATTGGGGCATAAGGAGAAAGGGATGACAAAGGATGAGATGGTTGGATGAAATCACCGACTTGATGAACATGAGTTTGGGAAAATCCGGGAGTTGGTGATGGACAGGCAAGCCTGGCATGCTGCAAATCATGGGGTCACAAAGAGTTGGACATGACTGAGCAACTGAACTGAACTGTACTGAACAGTAATGTCACCCTGCACTTCCCGTGCATGAGTCTTAGTGAGTGGAACCCACGTTCCTTTCTCGGGAATGAATAAGATGCATTTTAGGGACTTTTCTTTGATTAGACTGCCCCTTCCGTACAGTAGGCTGAAAGTGAAAGTGTTAGTTGCTCAGGCCTGTCCAACTCTTTAGGGTCCTATGGACTGTAGCCAACCAGGCTCCTCTGTCCATAGCATTCTTCAGGAATTATTGGAGTGCGTTACCGTTTCCTCTTCCAGAGGATCTTCCACACCCAAGGATAGAACTTGGGTCATCTGCATTGCAGGCCTACTCTTTACCATCTGAGGCCATCGAGAAGCGCATATGCTGGAGGAGTCATAACTCTGCCCCGGGATGGTTTAGTCTGGTTTCTCCCTCTTTCCTGGACACCTGAGGGCCTGACACCAAGTCTACATAAAGACTGTCTCTGATGAACACCTGTCCTATGAAAGGCACAGTTTCCCGGATACTTAACGTGGACATTTGTGTGTATTAAATGAGGTGACTTTTGCACAGACATGCATGGGCAGGACAGATGTTCAGTCAATTTATTTAAACGCTCAGCAATCAAATAACACCAATGAGGACATGATTTAATGAGAAGGAGAGATGAGCTGGGAGAGGGAGTGTGAGTGTGAAGAGAGCAGGATCATGTTAGTCAGGAACCAGGAAAGTCATCTTCATGTCGTTGATCTTGATTCCACGGAGACGAGGACGTGTCTGGTCTCAGTGACTCTTTCTGTAGGTGAATAAGAGAGAACCAAAGGTTTAATAGAGCTGACTGTGAGACAGCTCACAAGGGTGAGCCTCAGGCAGTAGGCTGTTCAGGGTACAGGGAGCTGGTAGCTGATCCAATAACCGATTCCAGGTGGACCTCAACACAGCACATTTCTGTGACGGCAGATTGTCCTCAGAATGTACATGTGGTTGGAGATTTCCCATTTCGGATTGATTCTTTGAGTAATGATTTCACAATGCATGTACAAGGTGGTGCTTCATCTAAAGATGATTTTCAGGCTCTATATTTGGAGGCAGACAACCCTAACCTGCAACTTTTGTCTTTGGGGTCCTCAAGAATTTGTTTTAATTTTTTAATTTTTAAATATTTTTTGATTTTAAAAGTTTTAAAATTTTAATTATTAATTTTTAATATTCTAGTATAGCTGATTATCAATGTTGCATTAATTTCAGGTGTACAACCAAGTGATTATACATGGAAAAGTTAGTATCTATTCTTTTTCAGATTCTTTCCCATTTAGCTTTTATAGAGTATTGTGTATAGCCCACTGTGCTTTGCAGTTGGACCTTGTTCTTTTTCCGTCCTGTGTATAATAGTTTACATCTACTAACCCCAAACTTCTCAGACGATAGGGATCTGCCTGCAATTCAGGGGACCCAGGTTTGATCCCTGTGTTGGTAAGATCTTGTATAGAAGGGAATGGAACAATGCGAGGATTTTTGCCTGGAGAATACCTTGGACAGAGGAGCTTGGAGGGTTATGTTCCATGGGGTTGCAGAGAGCCCGATGTGACTGAGCAAGGAACCTTTCTTCCACTTTCCGTTTTCAACCGCAAACCTCCCAATCCTTCTCTTTTCAACCCCCTCCACTTGGCAAACTCAAGTCTTTTCTCCACGTCTGAGTCTGTTTCTGTTTTGTAAATAAGGTCCCATGCAGAAGTGATAACAATGTGAAAATGAAAGTTACTCAGTCGTGTCCAACTTTTTGTGACCCCATGGACTAGAGCCCACCAGGTTCCTATGTCCATGGAGATGCTCCAGGAAAGAATACTGGAGAAGCTTTTCCCTTTTCCAAGGCATCTTCCCAACCCAGGAATCAAACCCAGGTCTTCCCAGCTGAGCCACAAGGGAAGCCCAAAGAATCCTGGAGTGGGTAGCCTTTCTCTTCTCTAGCATATCTTCCCGACCCAGGAATTGAACCGGGTCCTCCTGCATTGCAGGCGGGTTCTATACCAACTGAGTCATCAGGGAAGCCCTGCTTCTTTCACACCGGATTCTCCCAGAGGAGGTATGGTGTGGGGACAACCACAAGGTCAGGATGCATGGGAACACTGATAGTTTCCACCTACTCATGGGGATTCCTCTTCTCTCTGATGACTCTGGTCTGCAAGATTCCTGTAGGATGCGACTCTCTCACCACAACTGCTCAGAGTTAATCAACCAAACTGTTTGCAACTTAATATGGCTCAAGAGCAGCGAAATTATGGAGCAGAAAAAAGTCTTTCGTGACACATTTAAACTGTTGAGATAAACATTTCACATGCATGGAATAACGGTGTGACCTTCTTACTTCATCTGGAAGGGGCACCATTAATAACGGACTTTTTTTTTTTTTGGACCATGTTTACTCACATAATATCAGAGTCACTGGTTTTCACTCCTCTGGACAGTCATCTGGGGAAAAACAAAATGGGAGAAATAAAAGAGCCACCAATTACTAACATTCCCAGCATCTCCAGTGTTTTGTTCTCTCTTCCTTTTTTTTTTAAATAATGGATCTTAAAAGAGATGACTTGTGGAAGAAGAAATTTTGAATAAGCTGATTTGTTTCCTGATATTTACACACCAGGTGAATGGTATGGTCAGGGAAAGAAGTATAATTCCATTACCATTATCGATGAAATTCTGGATATTTTCTTCTGGAATCCCTCTTTCTCTCACTGCATTTCTGAACTCCTCTTCGTGCTTTGGATCAACATTATTTCCTGCGCCTGTCAAATCGCCATGCAAAAAGCAGAATTGTGACCCCCGGGAACCCATGGATATTCCTAAATCTACAGAACCATGAATGGAACATGCCATTTAGATGTTCACTTGTATAATCTAAGACTTTCAAACGGTTGCCACAACACAGACATATGCTTTCTGTCTTTAGAATTGAGCCCAGTCCAACTTGGTGAGCAGGACACCATCCCCCTCAGCATCAGGAGCTGGATGACAAAGACTTGCCAGGATCTCCAATGAATCTGGGCCTCAGTTCGTCCTAATATGGAACCTACTTGCTTCTCACACCCTCCTCGTATAGGTAACTGTCACTCATCTCTGTTTCTAGACCCAGCTTATTAGGAAACACGCTTCTCTCCTTCCACAGACACGTTCTCCCACTTTGCACTTAATGCCAGAGGGCAATTTACTCTTTCATGAACATACCGTTCTACCCAATAACCCGACACCTGTTGTCCCCATGGCACACACACCTCTCAGGGCTTCTGTGTGAGGGAGTGATGTCAGTGTTCATAAGAACAATGCATTTGAAACATGGAAAAGGGCAAAGATTTATCCTGTAAGTATCTGTTTCAAGGCTTACAGTACCTCAGAAAATTGATATTGTATACAAACAGATACCTATAGAATCTGCACATATATGGAATCTAGAAAGATGGTACTGACAATGATCTTATTTACAGGGCATCAGTGGGAAAACTGTCATAGAGAAGAGACTTATGGGCATGGGGAGAGGGGAGGAGACGGTGAGACGTATGGAGAGAGTGACATGGAAACTTACATGACCATCTGTAAATTAGATGGAAAATGGGAAATTGCTGTATGTCTCAGGGAACTCAAACAGGGGCTCTGTATCAATCTAGAGGGGGTGGGATGGGGAGGGAGATGGGAGGGAGGTTCAAAAGGGAGGGACATATGTGTACTTATGGGCTACCCTTGCAGCTCTGCTAGCAAAGATTACTCATGCAGGAGACCTGGGTTTGATCCTTGAGTTAGGGAGATACCCTGGAGAAGGGAAAGGCTACCCACTGCAGTATTCTGGCCTGAAGAATTCCATGGACTATACAGTCCATGGGGTCATAAACAATCAGACACAACTAAGCAACTTTCACACAAGCACATGTATGCTGCTGCTGCTGCTGCTGCTGTTAAGTCAGTTCATTCGTGTCCAACTCTGTGTGACCCATAGATGACAGCCCACGAGGCTCTGCCGTCCCTGGGATTCTGCAGGTAAGAACACTGGAGCAGGTTGCCATTTCCTTCTCCAGTGCATGAAAGTGAAAAGGGTAAATGAAGTCACTGAGTTGTGTCCAACTCTCAGTGACCCCATGGACTGCAGCCCACCAGGCTCCTCTGTCCATTGGATTTTCCAGGCAAGAGAAGCACTTGTATATGTATGGCTGATTCATGTTGATCTTTGACAGAAAACAAC
This sequence comes from Capra hircus, assembly GCF_001704415.2. Classification (NCBI taxonomy): domain Eukaryota; kingdom Metazoa; phylum Chordata; class Mammalia; order Artiodactyla; family Bovidae; genus Capra; species Capra hircus. The sequence goes on from NW_017192697.1 coordinate 13,726, forward strand.
ACCATTCAATACAGCAGTTATCCTTCAATTAAAAAATAGATAAAAATTTAAAAATGAAAGAAAGTCAGTCTCATTATCGCCATGGCATGAAATTAGTTGAAATACTAAATATTTCAACATTTAATTGTCAACATTTAACATAAAATGTTAAAAAATGATTCGAGTAAAACTTCATTTTTAAAATTTCAACAGAAATACATCACCTTGAAATGTCTGATGATGTGATATTCTGCACCCTATGGCCTCCTGTTTCTTGGTAGATTACCTTCCAGGATCCTTAATTCTGTGAGCATAAAGATACAGGCCTTGCACCCTGGAATACTGTCAGCACCTCCTCGTATTCTGAATGAGTCTTGACAGTAGACATGTAACATTGCCATGTCAGTGGGAATTTTAGGATGTCATACCTACCAAATAATCCCACCAGTTCTGTCTCCTTGCCATCTGCATCCACGTTGAGATGACGCACTAAGAGATAGTCCTTGTCCCCACTAATGAGTTGAAATTCATTGTGACCCGCATCTGTGAGAGAGAGAAAAGATACAAACAGCCCCACCTTAACTAGTTGTCAGTTAGATTATTGTGGCATACGGTGGGTATGAAGAACAGTCCATTGTGTATTGACCCACTCACTCCCTGCGTGCACAGAATGCTACCGTAAACCACAGCAAGGAAAGGAGGTATGAGTTTTTCCTCACCCCCACCTTTTCCTACCATTAACCAGTCACTCCTTGCTGTCTTAGTAAGATGCTTGCCACATTAGAACATGTGTTCTAATGAAACCCCACAGATTCTTTTTCTGCATTGTTTTTGACTTGCTGAGTCTTCCCTGCTGCCCGTGGGCTTTCTCCACGTGTGGTGACTGTGGAGTGCAGTCTGGTGTGGTGTGCGGGCTTCTTAATGCAGTGCCTTCCCTTGTGGCCGAGCACAGGCTCTGGCTCCGGGGGCTTCAGTAGTTGCAGCGTGGGGGCTGTAGAGTGCAGGATCAGTAGTTGTGGTGCATGAGCTTAGATGACTCACAGCGTGTGGGATTTTCTCAGACCTGGGATCAAACCCATGTCTCCTGCCCTGGCAGGCAGAATTCTTATCCCCTGGACCACCGGGGAAGTTCCTGAGAGTGGTTTAAAACATCATGACCCTGTTATCAGACACAGGTTCTGAAATTCTTGGATGTCTGTTACCCCAGCCACAAAACTGATATCTCTTGACCAACCTACCTTGTGTTCATCACCTTCTGTTCCTGAGTGCATGGGCCAGGCCCGGCAACCTTGTGAACACTTTAAGTATTATGTTTCCCGAGCCCCTCAGTCTGGGGTATGACACAGCTCACTGCCTTGTCTGTTGGTGTGAAGACAGCTTGCCTGCTAGGACGCGTAGGCAGTGACCACCTAGAGGTGACCTCCTTCCGCACCTGGACCGCTGCCCCTGCTCTCTGTCCTGCCCGTCCACTCTGCCCCATGTGTCTGCAGAAGCAGCTCTCACCTACTGTGTGTCACACCGCACTCTCTACGTCCCTTCTCATTCTCCTGGCCTCCATCTCACCTTCCTGCAACCACTCCAGCAACAGGGGATGTAAAAATGCCCATCTGTGTTCCTGAAACACCACTTGCTCTGTCTCTGAAACGCTGAAAATTTTTTAGTGCGCTTGGAAAAAAGAAAAAAAAGCAGCTTCAGAGTCTCATAGCCCTGACAAGAATATGCAATTTTCCCAAGGGCAGGCCGCGTCCACCAGCCTTGCTCACTTTGGGACAGCTTAGTTTATACTATGCATGTCCTCAGATTATCAGTGACCACCTGTGGTTCACCATGGCTTCACAAGTGGGCATAGAAGTATCACTGAATTGACTGTGATGTTCATGAAGGGATGAGAGTAACCTGTCTTCTGGGCGTCAGCTCACCATCAAAGCCACTGCTGTACTGGGCCTGATGCAGGTACACCTCACAGTCCCCAAACAAAAGCTGAAGGCTGCAATGGCTGGTCCCCAAGAGACCTTCCAAGACGCCTTGCCCTTCTGTTTATCTCGCTTGTTCAGTCACTGTGGAAAATTCAAGCTAAAAACAGATTGCAAAAATGCAGAAGCGGAAAGACAGTGGAAGAATTCACAATTCGGCCAAGGGAAATCACAGAATGGGAGTAGGAAAATAATATCATAATTTAGAAAACATCCTGTGTTAGAAGTTATCAATGAAAAGTACGGGGCAATATTTCAGGCATGAATTTTACTAATGTGTGATCATCGCATATGCGCTGTGCCACTACTTAGCTTGGGTAAGGGTTGTGTACACATATGATGTGTTTAAATTTCAATCAAGTATGTTCCCCTTAGGCCATGAAAAAATAATAATGTTATTTAGGGCCATTGTAAAGAGCTCAGAGATATGAACCTTAGCCAGCATCCCCATTGCTTTAACCAGAAGCTGTGTCTATGGTTGAACTCACGATGATTTCCTTGAGTTCAACTTCATCCATCTCAGCTTGGATGGCCAAAGACATCTTAAGATTGTTTTTTAAAAGTGGAATAGCACTGATGTGCAAACTCAAGACAGACCCCTGAGGCCTCAGTTCATAAGCCTGTTGTAAATAATCTGTCAGAACCCGACAAAATACAAATTCTACACTCATGCTTTGTCTCATTGTTCTTGTTGATATTTAATTGCTATGTCATAGCTGACTCTCTGTGACCCCAAGAACTGTACAACACCAGGTTCCTCTGTCCTCCGTGATCTACTAGAGTTTGCTCAAATTCATGTCCATTGAGTCAATGATGCCATCAACCATCTCATCCTCTGGCGCCCCATCCTCCTTTGAGCTTCGATTTTCCCCAGCATCAGGGTCGTTTCTAGTGAAGCAAATCATCGTGTCAGGTGGCCAACGTAGTGAGACTTCAACATCAGTCCTTCCAGTGAATATTCTTGCTTGATCTCCTTTGGGATTGATTTGTTTCTCCTCTTTGGAGTCCTAGAGACTCTCAAGTGTCTTCTGCCAGCATCACCATTTGAAAGGATCAACTCAGTCTTCTTATGGTCCAACTCTCAGACATACAAAACTGCTGAGTAGAAGCACACTGTCGACTCTACGGACCTTTGTTGGCAAAGTGATGTCTCTGCATTTTAATATGCTGTCTTTGTTGTCATAGCTTTCTTTCTAAGGAGCAAGCATCTTTTAATTACGTGGCTGCAGTCACAGTCCCCAGAGATTTTGCAGCTCAAGAAGAGAAAATCTGTTGCTGCTTGCATTTGCCATAAAGTGAGGGGACCAGATGCCATGATCTTCGCGTTTTCCGATGTTGAGTTTCAGACCAGCATTTCCAGTCTCCTCTTTCACCATCATCAACAGACTCATTCCTCTTCACTTTCTTCCATTAAAGCAGTGTCATCTGCATATCTGAGGCTGTTGATATTTCTGCCAGCCATCTTCATTCCAGCCTGGCATTTAGCATGATGTACTCTTGCCTGGAAAATCCCATGGATGGAGGAGCCTGGTGGGCTACAGTTCATGGGGTCACAAAGAATTGGACATGACTGAGCGACTTCACTCACTCACTCAACTTACTCACTCTGCATGTAAGTTATATAAGCAGCATGACAGGACATACTAACTTGTTGTACTCTTCTCCCAATTTTGAACCAGCCTATTGTGCCACGTCTCACTATTACTGACTGATCAACATACAGGCTTCTCAGGAGACAGGTAATCTGGTATTCCCATATCTTGAAGAATTTTTCACAGTTTATTGTGATCCATAGTCAAAGGCTTTTGCATAGTCCACGAAGCAGGAAAAATAATTGTTTTTCCTTTTTTTCTCTGGAATTACCTCTCTTTCTCAATGATCCACTGACTGTTGACAATTTGATCTGGTTCATCTGCCTTTTCTAAATCAAGCCTATATTTTTGGAAGTTCTCAGATCGCCTACTGCTGAATTCTAGCTTGGAAGGACTTTGAGCAGTCCCTTGCTTGCATCTGAATTGAGCACAACAGTGAAGCAGTTTGAACGTTCTTTGTCATTGCCTTCTTTGGGATTGAAATGGAAGCTGACCTTTCTCTAGTTCTGTGGCCACTGCTGAGTCTTTGAAAGTTACTGACTCATTGCCTGTAGCCCTTTAACAGTATCATCTTTTGAGATTTTAAAGAGCCTAGCTTGAATTCTGTCACCTCTACAAGCGTTGTTCATATAACACTTCCTAACGGCACACTTAACTTTCACCACCCTAGGATGTTGGGCTCTGGTCTCACCGACTAACACTCCATTGAAGGGAGACTTTCCAGTCCCTGACCTCTAATATTTAACAGGAGTAGAATTCAGGTGTATGGGGTTATTGAAGAAAGTTGAGACCAAGATTTCTACCTGAACATACTCTTTCCAGTGCAACATTCATACTTACAGTCAATAGCATAATGGGCTTCTTCCTTTAGGCCTGAGACATATTTTTCTATGCATTCTCCATTCTTCCTTAAAAACAAAATATATTCAAGTTTGCTTGATTAAGAGAATAACAATTTGATGTATAATTAAGATTCTTTCTTTGTGACACCCAAGAAAATGTGTCAGGCATCACCTCAGTGCTGGTGAACATTTTGACCTTCAAAAGGGACGAGATATGTTGTCTCAATCCAGTAACCTTTCAGCTGGCAAGGATGGTTGTGTCTTCCCACTATATCTAACTAGTAGTTCTAAAGATAACCTGTAGGTTCAAACAGGTCGTGTGTAAAGGCCAATCAACAAGGAGAAATCTAGAATTTTAGGAAAAAAAGAAAAAGAATGAACTTTTCCTTTATATATATAGTTCTGAAAACTGAGAGGCATAGCCATCATGACAAACCTGGGGGGTTGTCCCAACCCTGGTAGTGATTTGTTTTTCAATGAAAGTAAAAGTGTTTGTCACTCAGTTGCGTCCGACTCTGTGCGACCCCATGGACTGTGGCCCCCAGGCTTCTCTGTCCATTGGATTCTCCAGGCAAGAATACTGGAGTGGGTCACCATTTCCTCCTCCAGGGGATCTTCCCGACCCAGGGGTGGAACTCCAGTCACGTGCCTTGGCAGCCGCCTGGGCAGGGATTTGGGAATGTCACTATGGGTTCTGAGGGCTTTGGGAAACTCAGTGTTGTTGAAACTCCCGTGAGGAAGTCCCGAGGGCCGAGCTCACTATGCGCTCACCCCTTGCCCTCACTTCTGTGCTTTTTGGGAACCGTCTCTTACAAATTCTGCAGGAAGAGTTCAAGCCCCTGGTGGGGACTGTGGGCTCCAGGACACGAGCTCTTCCCTCTGCTGTGTCCATCTTTCCTTTAATGAGTTGATGCCAGTGGCACTTCTGGGTTCCCATGCTAAGTAGAGTCTGGGGGACATTCCCTGGAGGTGAAACGGGAAATGATCCCGTCCCCCATCAGAGACCCTGCTCAGCCTTACAGGACAGGGCGTAATGCTCTCAACATCACCCAGAGAGTTCCCTGCAGATGGGGAAGACACACCCTCCCTCAGGTCGGGGCTTTACAGGTGTTTTCCTTTTGGGTGAATATACTTACTTGATATAAAAGTGGAAGTGTACCGTGCCATTTTCTTCATCAAACTCAATGTAACGCATGAAAATGTGAAATGGCGCGCCCTCGGTGATCTTCTCTACGTTATCAGCTGCAATGTAATGGGTTAACCATCTTCCTGTGAACTAAAAGTAAAATTCCCTTCAGAATATGTAGTCCATCTCTGTAAATTCTGCCTGACATCATCCCTCAGGAGTTTCCCTGCCCTTTTATTTGAGCAGAAGTTACCTATCTTTATGAACACAGCCCTAGGTATAGAATCAGGTGAAAACTCAAGTCAAGTAAAGGAAATAATTGAGAAATTACTGAGATAGATTGTCTGTCTTGTCAAGCGCAAGAGCCCTAGTCTAACAGCTGTGTGATGTTCCTTCAGTTTAATAAGAGCAGTGAACAAGCATGAGAGCCAGTGAATAGATGGCAGAGGTGATACAGACGTCACAAACAGCAAGTATAGAGCCAGTGAATGGAACAATTCTGAACTGCAGAGAGATGGCTAGACTTAGTGATCCACACGACTGGACCTTGAAAGGGACACGCACACGGATACACGCCAAGACTTCCGCCCAAGCATAGACCACGTTCAAATGCCCCTGGTACCTGAGAGGCGTCTATCTGAGCATCCCTTGACTGGCAAGAAGCAGACCAAGGATAAGACTGCACAGCAGAGCCTTCATCTTGTTGACTCTGTGGTCCTTCTGTAGAAGCTGAGGGTGTCCCAGTGGTTGGAGTGGATGCAAAACTGCTGCCACTTTTATCGCCTGCATCTGCTGGCGTGACACATCATGAGCCAATGGTTGTTCCTCATATGACCACAGGTGCAACAGAAGGCACCTTCAGGATCCTGGTTGGCAGAGATACATTTTGCTGGCATTCTGTCATTTTGATAATGCAGTACATCAATATTGCCAAGCAAGGGACAATTATTTATTTTCCTGTTTATCATGAGATCCAAAATGAGATGAGCTGTCCAAGGTACATATCCCTCACATCTGCATTGTTTCCTTAACGTGGAGGAGACAGTGTAACATTTATTTTCTAAAAGTAAAGATTGACCGTGTGGTTTGGCCAAGGGAACACTATTTCCTCAGAGACCCTTGGAAAGACTCCTATTATTCTAAGGAGAGGAGCAGGTCACCTAGCATTTATCACATCCTCCTGCCCCAATGTGAAAATTTCTCCTCTTAAGTACTAAGAGGACAATCCGTTCAAATACCCCATAACCTCATCTGAAGAAGGCACACCAGCAGTTTATTTTCAATGATTTCTTTCCAGACACTCTTTTACCCACTTGCTTTGTAATATGATATTGACTCACTAACTCAGTTGTTTCTCCCAGCAAGCAAAAGAGTTGGACATCAGTCTTTGCAATTTTTATTTTGAATGAAAAAATACATTTCCTAACTCAAGGTCACTGAAACAGTCTTTTTCTTTGTATTTGTTACCAAATTTTACTTATCTTCATCTTCATTCACAGTAATTTTCAACCAAATACATTAAAAGATTTATTTTGTTCTCAGTATACAAATTACAAAATGAGATTCATTTTTCCTGAGTCAACTAAGTGAGATTTGACCTAGAACTGGCTACTCCTGGGACAAATCAGAGCTCAGAATGCTTCATTTGGGTTGAAGTCAGGCCTTTGAGGACAGCTTGTCATCTCAAGGTCATCCTCAGCTCACATCTTCAGAGGATCACTTCCCTTCATGTTCATGGGGACGACATTATATCTATGTTTTTTCCTTTTATTCTCTTTTCTTTCAATTGCAATATCATGCTATCTCTTTTTGTTCATACATTCCTCTGTATATGACCCTGTCGTAGTTTCAGCTGTGAAGTCTGTGTGATAGAAGGTTTTCATGTCTCAGAATATCCTGAGACCGTTTCCTGTCTTTGGTCTTTGATCAAGATGCTAATTTTCCTTTTTGGTTTGTTTCTTTCTTTCTCTTGGCTACAGAATGCAGAATGCAGGTTCTTAGGTTCCCAATGGGG
>NW_017192698.1:0-10150 GCF_001704415.2 Capra hircus
TTATTTTACTTTATTTTACGTTACAATACTATATTGGTTTGCCATACATTGACATGAATCCACCATGGGTGTCCATGCATTCAGAATTTTCCAGTTTGGTGATCCACATGGTCCAAAGCTTTGACATAGTCAATAAAGCAGAAGTAGATTTTTTTCTGGAATTCTCTTGCCTTTTGATGATCCAGCAGATGTTGGCAATTTGATCTCTAGTTCCTCTGCCTTTTCTAAATCCAGCCTGAACATCTGGAAGTTCACAGTTCACATACTGTTGAAGCCTGGCTTGGAGAATTTGAGCATTACTTTACTAGTGTGTGAGATGAGTGCAATTGTGCAGTAGTTTGAGCATTCTTTGACATTGCCTTTCTTTGGAACTGGAATGAAAACTGACTTTTCCAGTCCTGTGGCCATTGCTGAGTTTTCCAAATTTGCTGGCATATTGAGTGCTACACTTTCACAGCATATCTTTCAGGATTTGAAGTAGCTCAACTGGAATTCCATCACCTACACTAGCTTTGTTCATAGTGATGTTTCCTAAGGCCCACTTGACTTCGCATTCCAGGATGTCTGGCTCTTGGTGAGTGATCACACCATCGTGGTTATCTGGGTCATAAAGATCTTTTTGTATAGTACCTCTGTGTATTCTTGCCACCTTTTTCTTGATATCTTCTGTTTCTGTTATGTTTCATTCCATTCCTATCCTATATTGTGCCCATTTTTGCATGAAATGTTCCCTTGGCATCTCTTATTTTCTCTAGTCTTTGCCATTCTATTGTTTTCCTCTGTTTCTTTGCATTGGTCACTAAGGGAGGCTTTCTTATCTATCCTTGCTATCCCTTGGAACTCTGCATTCAAATGGGTATATCTTTCCTTTTCTCCTTTGCCTTTGCTTCGCTTCTTTTCTCACCTATTTGTAAGGCCTCTCAGATAACCATTTTGCCTTTTTGCATTTCTTTTTTTGAGATGTTCTTGATCACTGCCTCCTGTACAATGTCATGAACCCCATCCATAGTTCTTCAGACACACTATCAGATCTAATCCCTTGAATCTATTTGTCACTTCCACTGTATAATCGTAAGGGATTTGATTTAGGATCATACATGAATGGTCTAGTGGTTTTTCCCTACTTTCTTCAATTTGAAGTCCTGGAATTTGGCAATAAGGAGTTCATGATCTGAGCCACAGTCAGCTCCTGGTCTTGTTTTTGCTGACTGTATAGAGCTCCTCCATCCTTTGGCTGCAAAGAATATAATCAGTCTGATTTCAGTGTTGACCATTTGGTGATGTCCATGTGTAGGAGTCTTCTCTTGTGTTGTTGGAAGAGGGTGTTTGCTATGACCAGTGCATGTCTCTTGGCAAAACTCTACTTAGCCTTTCCCCTGCTTTATTCTGTACTCCAAGGCCAAAATTTGCCTGTTACTCCAGGTGTTTCTTGACTTCCTACTTTTGCATTCCAGTCACCTATAATGAAAAGGACATCTTTTTGGGTGTTAGTTCTAGAAAGTCTTGTAGGTCTTCATAGAACCTGTTTGAATTCAGCTTCTTTCGGTGTTACTGGTTGGGCATAGACTTGGGTTACTGTGACATTGAATGGTTTGCCTTGGAAATGAACAGAGATCATTCTGTCGTTTTTGAGATTGCATCCAAGTACTACATTTCAGACTCTTTTGTTGAGTATGATGGCTATTCCTATTTCTTTTAAGGATTCTTGCCCACCAGCAGTATATATAATGGTCATCTGAGTTAAATTCACCCATTCCAGTCCATTTTAGTTTGCTGATTCCTAGAATGTTGACGTTCACTCTTGCCATCTCCTGTTTGACCACTTCCAATTTGCCTTTGATTCATGGACTTAACATTCCAGGTTCCTATGCAGTATTGCTCTTTACAGCATCAGAGTTTATTTCATCACCAGTCACATCCACAGATGGTGTTGTTTTCTGCTTTAGCTCCATCATTTTTCTGGAAATATTTCTCCACCTGAGTATCATAAGCATGTTGGGCACCTGCTGAACTGGGAGTTCATCTTTCAGTGTCCTATCTTTTCACCTTTTCATACTTTTCATGGGGTTCTCAGGCAAGAATACTGAAGTGGTTTGCCTTTTCCAGTGGACCATGTTTGTCAGTTGTTTCTGCCAAAACTTCTTCTCACTGGAAAAAACCACTTCAGTATTCTTGCCTTGAGAACCCCATGAAAAGTATGAAAAGGTGAAAAGATAGGACACTGAAAGATGAACTCCCCAGTTCAGCAGGTGCCCCAACATGCTTATGATACTCAGGTGGAGAAATATTTCCAGAAAAATGAAAACATGGAGCTAAAGCAGAAACAACACCCATCTGTGGATGTGACTGGTGATGGAAATAAACTCTGATGCTGTAAGGAGCAATATTGCATAGGAACCTGAAATACTAGGTCCATGAATCAAGGCAAATTGGAAGTGGTCAAACAGGAGATGGCAAGAGCGAACATCTACATTTTAGGAATCAGCAAATTAAAATGGACTGGAATAGGTGAATTTAACTCAGATGACCATTATATCTACTACTGTGGGCAAGAATACCTTAGAAGAAATGGAGTAGCCATCATGGTCAACAAAAGAGTCTGAAATGCAGTACTTGGATGCAATCTCAAAAACGACAGAATGATCTCTGTTCATCTCCAAGGCAAACCATTCAATATCACAGTAATCCAAGTCTATACCCCAACCAGTAACGCTGAAGAAGCTGAAGTTGAATGGTTCTATGAAGACCTACAAGACCTTTTAGAACTAACCCCCCCCCCCAAAAGATGTCCTTTTCATTATAGGGGACTGGAATGGAAACTAGGAAGTCAAGAAACACCTGGAGTAACAAGCAAAATTTGGTCTTAGAGTACAAAACAAAGCAGGGGAAAGGCTAACAGAGCTTTGCCAAGAGAATGCACTGGTCATAGCAAACACCTTCTTCCAACAACATACGAGAAGACTCCACACATGGACATCACCAGATGGTCAATACTGAAATCAGATTGATTATATTCTTTGCAGCCAAAGATGGAGAAGCTCTATACAGTCAGCAAAAACAAGACCAGGAGCTGACTGTGGCTCAGATCATGAACTCCTTATTACCAAATTCAGATTCAAATTGAAGAAAGTAGGGAAAACCACTAGACCATTCAGGTATGACCTAAATCAAATCCCTTACGATTATACAGTGGAAGTGACAAATAGATTCAAGGGATTAGATCTGATAGTGTGTCTGAAGAACTATGGATGGGGTTCATGACATTGTACAGGAGGCAGTGATCAAGAACATCTCAAGAAAAAGAAATGCAAAAAGGCAAAATGGTTATCTGAAGAGGCCTTACAAATAGGTGAGAAAAGAAGCGAAGCAAAGGCAAAGGAGAAAAGGAAAGATATACCCATTTGAATGCAGAGTTCCAAGGGATAGCAAGGATAGATAAGAAAGCCTCCCTTAGTGACCAATGCAAAGAAACAGAGGAAAACAATAGAATGGCAAAGACTAGAGAAAATAAGAGATGCCAAGGGAACATTTCATGCAAAAATGGGCACAATATAGGATAGGAATGGAATGAACATAACAGAAACAGAAGATATCAAGAAAAAGGTGGCAAGAATACACAGAGGTACTATACAAAAAAGATCTTTATGACCCAGATAACCACGATGGTGTGATCACTCACCAAGAGCCAGACATCCTGGAATGCGAAGTCAAGTGGGCCTTAGGAAACATCACTATGAACAAAGCTAGTGTAGGTGATGGAATTCCAGTTGAGCTACTTCAAATCCTGAAAGATAATGCTGTGAAAGTGTAGCACTCAATATGCCAGCAAATTTGGAAAACTCAGCAATGGCCACAGGACTGGAAAACGTCAGTTTTCATTCCAGTTCCAAAGAAAGGCAATGTCAAAGAATGCTCAAACTACTGCACAATTGCACTCATCTCACACACTAGTAAAGTAATGCTCAAAATTCTCCAAGCCAGGCTTCAACAGTATGTGAACTGTGAACTTCCAGATGTTCAGGCTGGATTTAGAAAAGGCAGAGGAACTAGAGATCAAATTGCCAACATCTGCTGGATCATCAAAAAGGCAAGAGAATTCCAGAAAAAAATCTACTTCTGCTTTATTGACTATGTCAAAGCTTTGGACCATGTGGATCACACAAACTGGAAAATTCTGAATGCATGGACACCCATGGTGGATTCATGTCAATGTATGGCAAAACCAATATAGTATTGTAACGTAAAATAAAGTAAAAATAAAAATTAAAAAAAAATCAGTTAAGTCAAAAAATAAAAAAAAATAAAAAATAAAAAAATAAAAGAGATGGGAATACTAGACCACCTGACCTGCCTTCTGAGAAAATCTGTATGAACGTCAAGAAGCAACGGTTAGAACTTGGACAATGGACTGCTTCCAAATTGGGAAAGGAGTATGTCAAGACTGTATATTGTTACCCTGCTTATTTAACTGATATGCAGAGAACATCATGAGAAATACCAGGCTGGATGAAGCACAAGCTGGAATCAAGATTGCCGGGAGAAATATCAATAACCTCAGATATGCAGATGACACCACCCTTAGGGCAGAAAGCAAAGATGAACTAAAGAGCCTCTGATGAAAGTGAAAGACGAGAGTGAAAAAGTTGGCTTAAAACTCAACATTCAGAAAACTAAAATCATGGCATCCGGTCCAATCACTTCATGGCAAACAGATGGGGAAACAATGGAAACAGGGAGGGACTTTATTTGGGGCGCTCCAAAATCACTGCAGATGGTGATTCCATGAAATAAAAAGACACTTGCTCCTTGGAAGAAAAGCTATGACGAACCTAGACAGCATATTAAAAATCAGAGATGTTACTTTGCCAACAAACATCTGTCTAGTCAAAGGTATGATTTTTCCAGTAGTCATGTATGGATGTGAGAGTTAGATTATAAAGAAAGCTAAGTGCCAAAGATTTGATGATTTTGAACTGTGGTGTTGGAGAAGACTCTTGAGAGTCTCTTGGACTGCAAGGAGATCCAACCAGTCCATCCTAAAGGAAATCAGTCCTGAAAACTCACTGGAAGGACTGATGCTGAAGCTGAAACTCTAGTACTTTGGCCACCTGATGTGAAGAACTGACTCATTTGAAAAGACCCCGATGCTGGGAAAGACTGAAGGCAGAAGGAGAAGGGGATGACAGAGGATGAGATGGTTGGATGGAATTACTGACTCAATGGACATGGGTTTGAGTAAACTCCGGTTGTTGGTGATAGACTGCGAAGCCTGGCATGCTGCAGTCCGTGGGTCACAAAGTGTTGGACATGACTGAGCAACTGAACTGAACTGAGAGAAAACAAACTTTCCTTTCCACCAACATGGCCTGTTTATTGGCTTCTGAGCAGTGAGCAGCTGGACCCCCACACACACTGCTTCAGTAACTTGAGGCTGCATGAAGAGTGGGAGTGAAGGCAGAGCGCCACACAATGACCGTGCAAGAAATAAGGGATGAAAGAAGGAACAGTGGGCCACTTGGAGGTAGTGTGGATAATCTGGAGGCAGAGAACCCTCTCCTGCAGGCCTTGGCAGGCACTTTCATTTGGGGACTTCAATATGGGTTCATTTATATTTCATGGACCCTTTAATTCAGCACTGAAAGCTAGGCTTCTGAGTCAAAAAGATGAATTCGAATCCCAGCTCTACTAACTGCTAGCTGCCTTGTGATTGTTCTAGAATTTCTACAGTGAGCGCTCGAGGGGAGCCATCTGGTTGGAATAAGGGCTTGGGAACTTGTCTTAAAAATGTCTTAGTGTAATAAGTAATGTTGAAAAGAATTAAGTGTCCATATCTAAGAATGCCTGAGGGTGGAATGGAGGAGTGGTATTAGTCAGCTATTGTCACAATAATGCTATATAACAAATAACCACAAAATCTCAATGGCATATAACAATAAGCTTTTATTTCCGCACTCGCTAGTGTGCAGGTCAGCTGGGGCAGATCTACTTCAGGCTACTGATCTGCTGGTCACTGGAGCTCGGCTCCTCTACGGTGTAAGTGACTGAGTCTGGCTTCAAGGAGAGGACACTTTCAGTTTTCCTCTGCCTGCTTTACAACTTCCTTGAACTAGTGATTCTCTGAGACATTTTATATTCCTGGAGAAAGGCAAGGGCCCAGGAGAGTAAACCCAGCCACACAAGCACATTTCAAGCCTTTACTCAAGTCACATCCCCTGGCCCAATGGTCAAAGCAAGCCTCAGGGCCAAACCAGAAGTCAAATGACAGGGAAGTGAGTACCTTTCACTGGTGTGGCAGAGAAAGGGTGTGGTGTAAAACCCAAGAGGTGGAGCAGAGGCCAAGCTACCTTTTGATAGGGTTGCAAAGTGCAAGTCTCTGAAAGTTTCTAACTGAAGCTTCCATTTTTCCTTATCTGTAAATTTAAGCTGCTCTAACCTGGTGGCTCAGACTGTAGAGGAAACTGCCTGCAATGCAGGAGAACCGAGTTCGATCCCTGGGTCAGGAAGATTGCTTTGGAGAAGGAAATGGCATCCCATTCAGTATTCTGCTGCCTGCTACTGCTAAGTCACTTCAGTCGTGGTCCGACTCTGTGTGACCCATAGACGGCAGCCCACCAGGCTCCCCATCCCTGGGATTCTCCAGGCAAGAACACTGGAGTGGGGTTGCCATTTCCTTCTCCAATGCATGAAAGTGAAAAGTGAAAGTGAAGTCTCTCAGTCGTGTCGACTAGTAGCGACCCCATGGACTGCAGCCTACCAGGCTCCTCTGTCCATGGGATTTTCCAGGCCAAGAGTACTGGGAGTGGGGTGCCAGTGCCTTCTCCTATTTCAGTATTCTAGCCTGGAGAATTCCATGAACAGAGGAGCCTGGGGGGCTGTAGTCCATTAGGCTTGCAAAAGGGTCAGATACAACTTAGCAACTGAACAACAATAACAATAGCAAGCAAGAGGCTGGAGCCTGGATTTTCCAAAAAGGAGGCAAAGGTAGAGAAAGTCTGGGAGCCCAGGGATAATCTGGGGGTATTCAGAGCTCTGTGAACCACTATGGATCCTACAGTGGCAAGGCTGATGGAGCTTCCATGTTGGATGGGGATCTGGGGCCCTGCGAGCCACTGGGGTCCACCAAGCTTCCCTTTGGACCTACTGATCTTTCTTCTGTCTTTTCCAGTTTTACCTACAAGTTTGTAAAACTAGACCATGAACTCCAAAAGGGCCAGGAATTCCTCTTATTTGTGTTTGGAACCACCACTCCCTTCCTTCCTCTCTCCTCACTGACCCTGTCACACCAGCCACAAATCTTTGGGCATAATTGTTGTTTGCTGTTCAGTTGTTGATTCCTGTCTGGTTCTTTGTGACTCCATGAACTGTAGCCCACCAGGCTCCTCTGTCCTCCACTATCTATCTCCCAGGGTTTTGCTCAAATTCATGTCCATGTGTATAGTAGGTCTTCTGTATTTGCTGAATTAAATATTGTGTCAACCTGAGGAAAATTCTCCATTAGGGTTATTGTCAGTGATGAATTGCCAAAGCTCATTTTCTCCCCTTCCTGGAGTACCTTGGATATCAAGAGTCAACAGAACAAACCCACTTGCGTATTCCCATGCTGAAACACACACACACGCTCATTTACAGTTTAATCATTCTATTTAATCCTCTGGGTTACCAGCACTGGGGGTGAAGAAAATGTGAAAAAGAAAGAATGAAGAAAAAAAAGTCTCATTTTAAACATTGCAGCTAATTCCATTAATTATGTTGTGATGCAATTAAGCATTTCATTTCAGAGCTATTAAAGCTTAAATTATTTATTAATAATTACAGATCATTACCTGATAGTGTTCACTCTGCAGAACAGGTGATGAATAATTTATCAGCTTTGACATGGCTCCCTCCTCCATAGCCCTCTTTAGATGGTGTCTATATTTGTACATGTCAGCCTGCCAATATATGTGCCTGTTTATGTGAACCAACCTGTTCCTTCTCTTTAAACAGGATCTTCCTGAATCCTGGAATGCCGTTTAAAACTTTTCACTCTTTAAAGTTTTATAGCATAGATTGTAGGTGAGATATAAATAACGATGATATTGAGAAGATAAAAAGTGCATTTTCTTCTCACAGCTGAGATGGACTTCAGCTCTGAGTAAATTAGAAATACATTTATTTCATTTCAGAAGTTTTCTCCCTCCTCTATTTCAGAGCTTTAATAATTATTATTATTGTATCATTACTATATATGTTATTACTGTATACAGTCATGAGCACAAATTAATACTTTGGTTTAAAACCTGTTGAAAGGTGGTTTTTTATCAAAATTAAAACAAAATTATTAAAATTCAAGTGTATGAAAGAATTTCATAATGAATCAATGACAGTAGCAATTGACAAATGATTACTGATATTACAGTGAGATGAAAACCAAAGTCCAGTTATTGCTGAGCCTATCAATCAATTTTAGCATCATCTAGAGTGGTTCACCCTAATGTCATATCTGTGAAGAATTCTAAGCGATGTCGCTAATTACCCACCTTGAAAACTATTCAAGCTATATAGATAGATACATACATAGATAGACACACACCAAGAGAGCACAGTTACACATGACTGATTAGATCACATACTATCTATATGGATATAAGTGAACAAAAGCTCTATTTTAAGATTTTAGCATAAAGAGCGTGTCTTTACTCAATACATACTTTCTGAGTATCTAAGTTATGCCAACACAATGCTGAGGCAAGAGGTTTTGGCAGATTCAAAACACAATGTCTAATAGCTTTATAACATGTTAGTTTTCAGCTGGTCTTCCATTGTTTCTCTATCTTCTGAATTTTCCAGGAATGAGATAAGCTTTCCATTCTAAACAAGATTGATTTTTGTGACAAAACTGATTGTCACAAGTTGATTTTTGTCATAAAAGTCAATCCACTTACCATGGCATGTCCTCTGCCTCAGCCTGTGTAGACCTGCCTTTATCTCTTCAGGGCAGAGTCACTGCGGTGAGTATGTTGTGGATGGATTCAGCATGTTGAGGAGATGTGCCAGTCCTTTTCCAGCTTAATCTTCCAAAACTCATATTTTAGGCATATACCTAAAACCTCTTACCCAAGGCTTTCTAAAAATTTTCTCTTGCCCAGGGCTCTAGAACTATAGATATCATATGGATAGAAATCAGCAGAGAAAAGCAAGTTTCAGGAACAGCCCTGCATTGTGATAATATTTATATAGAATTTTTGAAATGTGAAAACCTTGTATTCAACAGATTTGACCTGCCACTGTGGTTTGTTGAAGCCTAGCCCTGTGAAAATAGATTCTAGAGGGAGACTGAAAGACAAGAGTTGAGGATTTCTCAGTGAACTTGAATCTGTTCTCATCTTCCATGTGGTCCAAGCTCTGGAACCTCTACACATAAACTATATGGTGATTCATTACCAATGAGAGACACCTAATTTCCTTGACTGCCACAACACCGCCCATCTGTTTTTCTTCCGCTCCAAATAGTTTAGTCTGTTTCACCAGAATTTTGACTGAACTGTCAGCTAAGTATAACCTGTTCTTCTTATCGGTGCACAATTTACTCCTGAACGTTACACAAATTAACAACTACTTTCAACAGCATAAATATATATCATTTTAGTTTCCATGGGGCTACATCAACTGAGAACACAATCATGGGAAATTGGTCACAGTGATGGTGTTCTCCGGTTTATAGACTTTTATGGCGAAAATGCTGGAGAAGCAGCCCTACAAATGTTGCCTTTTATGTTTAGGGGATGCTGAGATTGTCTAAAAGTGGCCTCTGAGTAACTATTATAATTTTTCCATTTGGCTGCGGGGTCATCTCCTGTTTTGTTTTCTCACTCATGTTTGGTGATACGACCTTTCATTTTACTGGAGCCCTTACATCTATCTCTCTCTGCGAGCCTTGGCTCAAGACCACAAGGAGCAGAAAGGAAAGATAATATGAGAGACACCAGACAGGGCTACTTTTGAAATCTTCCTTCCCTCGAACTTCTAGGCAAGTTTCCAGGATGTGGTAGGTAAACCTAAGGTCTGACCAGGGTCACAGCAGAAGGCAAATGATGTATTCAAACAAGAGAGAGTTTAATAAGGGGACTATGTACAAAGATGTGGCAGGGTTCAGGAACCCGCAAAGAAC
>NW_017192699.1:0-10150 GCF_001704415.2 Capra hircus
TCAAGAAGTTCCCCCGACATACCCGTCTCCACTCGAGAGGAAGCACGAGAAGTCCCGCCCACATCCAGAGGAGCCCGTTTCCCCTCCTAGCTCGAGAGAAGGGACTTTCCCTGCGTGGTCGAAAGAATTCCCGGGTTCCGTCGCATCTCAAGGAGGTGCTCTCCACAGGAAAGGCGAGAGGACTCCAGGTCGTGCCACCATTCCCAAGAGTCCCCAGATATCTCAGTCCATTCCAGGGAAACATGTTTTCCCTGAACTGCCTCGAATTTCAAGCCGAGGATCGACTCACACCACGGTGGCACGTGGGACACCCTTGGGAAAGCCTAGTGGGAAAGCCTCGAGGGAAAGCCACAGATCCTTGATCCACGGAAGGGAAGCGTGACACTGCTGCTACAGCTCGGGAGGAAAGCCACGTGCATGCCCCACTCGAGACGAGGACTGACTCCCCTGGGGAGACTCCAGAAGTACCCCAAGATCCATGTCAGCACTGGAGAGGAATCCTCAGGTTCGGCACCGACTCCACACAAGGTCTTAGGCCTCGGCATCGACGGGAGAGGAATCCCGAGAGGCCCCGAGCAACTCGCATGGGGACTGGCCTTTCCTGAGCCACCAGAGCGGGTCCATGATGTCCCCTTCAGAAGTCGAGAGCACCTGCGGCAACTCGAAAAAACCCAGGAGGTGCTCCCCTCCAGGCCGAGATGAGGTTCATTTCCTATAAGCGTCTCAAGGCTAATCACACCTAACCTCTGGAACTTCCAAAGGGTCCTTCACACCCTTGCTACAACTCAAGAAGTTCCCCGACAAAACCCGTCTCCACTCGAGAGGAAGCACGAGAGTCCCGCCCACATCCAGAGGAGCCCCGTTTCCTCCTCCTAGCTCGAGAGGAGGGATCCTTTCCCTGCGTGGTCGGGAAAGAATTCCCAGCGTCCCGTCGCATCTCAAGAGGAGGCGCTCTCCACAGGAAAGCGAGAAGAACTCCAGTGTCGTATCACCATTCCCAGAGTCCCCCAGATGTCTCAGTCCATTCCAGGGAAACCTGTTTTCCCTGCACTGCCTCGACGTTCAAGCCGAGGATCGACTCACCCACGGTGGCACGTGGGACAGCTCTGTGGGAAAGCCTCGTGGGAAAGCCTCGTGGGAAAGCTCGTGGGAAAGCCACAGATCCCTTGATCCACACTAAGGGACCGTGACACTGCTGCTACAGCTCGGGAGGAAAGTGCACGTGCATGCCCCCCTCGAGACGAGGACTGACTCCCCTCGGTAGACTCCAGAAGTACCCCAAGGTCCATGTCAGCACTGGAGAGGAATCCTCAGGTTCTGAACCGACTCCACACAAGATCTTAGGCCCCGGGATCGACAGAAGAGGAATCTCGAGTGTCCCCCGAGCAACTCGCATGGGGAATTGCCTTTCCTGAGGCCACCAAAGCGGGTCTCTGAGGACACTGTGGTAAGTGGAGAGCACCAACCCCAACTCGAGAGCAACCAGGAGGTTCTCCCCGCCAGGCGTGATGAGGCCCATTTCCTCTGAGGAGTCTTGAGGCTAATCACACCTAACCTCTGGAACTTCCAAAGGGTCCTTCACACCCTTGCTGCAACTCAAAAAGTTCCCCGACATACCCGTCTCCACTCGAGAGGAAGCGAGAGAGTCCCGCCCAAATCCAGAGGAGCCCCGATTCCGCCTCATACCTCGAGAGGAGGGATCCTTTCCCTGTGTGGTCGGGAAAGAATTCCTGGCCTTGCTGTCACATCTCAAGGGGAGGCGCTCTCCACAGGAAAGGCGAGAGGAACTCCAGGGTCGTGCCACCATTCCCAGAGTCCCCCAGATGTCTCCAGTCCATTCCAGGGAAAACTGTTTTCCCTGCACTGCCTCGATTTCATGCCGAGGATGGACTCACACCACCGGTGGCACGTGGGGACAGCCCTGTGGGAAAGACTCCTGGGAAAGCCTCATGGAATAGCCTCAAGGGAAAGACACTGATCCCTTGATCCACTCGACGGGAAGCGTGACACTGCTGCTACAGCTCGGGAGGGAATCGAACTGCATGCCGCCACTCGAGACGAGGACTGACTCCCCTGGGGAGACTCCAGAAGTACCCAAGATCCATGTCAGCTTGGAGAGGAATGCTCAGGTACCGGCCACCAACTCGTCACGAGGTCTTAGGCCCCGGGATCGACGGGAGAGGAATCCCGAGAGGGCCCCCGAGCAACTCGCATGGGGACTGGCCTTTCCTGAGGCCACCAGAGCGGGACCCTGTGGTCCCCGTCGAAAAGTCGAGAGCACTTTCCGCAACTCGAGAAAATCCAGGAGGTTCTCCCCTCCAGGTGAGATGAAGCCCATTTCCGCTGAGGCGTCTCGAGGCTAATCACGTCTATCTTCTGGAACTTCCAAAGGGTCCTTCACACCCTTGCGGCAACTCAATAAGTTCCCCGACATACCCGTCTCCACTCGAGAGGAAGCACGAGAATCCTGCCCACATCCAGAGGAGCCCCGATTCCGCCTCAAAGCTCGAGAGAAGGGATCTTTTCCCTGCGTGTGCGGGAAAGAATTCCCGGCATTCCCGTCTCATCTGAAGTGGAGGCACTCTCCACAGGAAAGGCGAGAGGAACTCCAGGGTCGTGCCACCATTCCCAGATTCCCCGGGATGTCTCAGTCCATTCCAGGGAAAACTGTTTTCCTTGCACTGCCTCGACTTTCAAGCCGAGGATCGACTCACACCACGGTAGCACGTGGGAGAGTCCTGTGGGAAAGCCTCCTGGGAATGCTTCGTGGGAAAGCCTAGAGGGAAAGCCACTGATCCTCGATCCACTCGAAGGGAAGCGTGACATTGCTGCTACAGCTAGGGAGGGAAGCGCACGTTATGCCCCCACTCGAGACAAGAACTGACTCCCCTGGGGAGACTCCAAAGTACCCCAAGATCCATGTCAGCAATGGAGAGGAAACCTCAGGTTCCAGAACCAACTCCACACAAGGTCTTAGGCCCCGGCATCAACGGGAGAGGAATCCCGAGAGGCCCGCGAGCAACTCCCATGGGGACTGGCCATTCCTGAGGCCACCAGAGCGGGACCCTGAGGGTCCCTATCGAAAGGCGAGAGCACCTGCCGCAACTCGAGAAATACAGGAGGTTCTCCCCTCCAGGCGAGATTAGGCCCATTTCCGCTGAGGCGTCTCGAGGCTAATCACACCTAAACCTCTGGAACTTCCAAAGGGTCCTTCACACCCTTGCTTCAACTCAAGAAGTTCCCCGACATACCCGTCTCCACTCGAGAGGAATCACGAGAGTCCCGCCCAAATCCAGAGGAGCCACGTTTCCACCTAATGGATCGAGAGGAGGGATCCTTTCCCTGCGTGTTCGGGAAAGAATTCCCCGCGTTCCCGTCGCATCTCAAGAGGAGGTGCTCTCCACAGGAAAGGCGAGAGGAACTCCAGGGTCGTGCCACCATTCCCAGAGTTCCCCAAATGACTCAGTCCATTCCAGGGAAACCTGTTTTCCCTGAACTTCCTCGACTTTCAAGCCAAGGATCGACTCACACCACGGGTGTCACGTGGGACAGCCTGTGGGAAAGCCTCGTGGGAAAGCCTCGTGGGAAAGCCTCGAGGGAAAGCCACAGTTCCCTTGATCCACGCGAAGGGAAGTGCGACACTGCTGCTACAGCTCGGGAGGAAAGCGCACGTGCATGCCCCCACTCGAGACGAGGACTGACTCCCCTGAGGAGACTCCAGAAGTACCCCAAGATCCATGTCAGCACTGGAGAGGAATGCTCAGGTTCCGGCACCGACTCTACACAAGATCTTAGGCCCCGGCATCCACGGGAGAGGAATCCTGAGAGGCCCCCCGAGCAACTCGCATGGGGACTGGCCTTTCCTGAGGCCACCAGAGCGGGTCCCTGAGGTCCCCGTCATAAGTCGAGAGCACCTGCCGCAACTCGAGAAAATCCAGGAGGTTCTCCCCTCCAGGCGAGATGAGGCCCATTTCCGCTGAGGCGTCTCGAGGCTAATCACACTTAACCTCTGGGAACTTCCAAAGGGTCCTTTACACCCTTGCTGCAAATCCAGAATTTCCCCGACATACCCGTCTCCACTTGAGAGGAAGCACGAGAGTCCCGCCCACATACAGAGGAGCACCGTTTCCGCCTCCTAGCTCGAGAGGAGGGATCCTTTCCCTCCGTGGTCGGGAAAGAATTCCCGGCGTTCCCGTCGCATCTCAAGAGGAGGCTCTCTCCACAGGAAAGTCGAGAGGAAGTCCAGGGTCGTGCCACCATTCCCAGATTCGCCAGATGTCTCAGTCCATTCCAGGGAAACCTGTTTTCCTTGCACTGGGTTGACTTTCAAGCCATCGATCGACTCACACCACGGTGGCACGTGGGATAGCCCTGTGGGAAAGCCTCGTGGGAAAGCCACAGATCCCTTGATCCAGGCGAAGGGAAGCATGACACTGCTGCCACAGCTCCGGAGGTAAGCGCACGTGCATGCGCCCACTCAAACGAGGACTGACTCCCCTGGGGAGACTCCAGAAGTACCCCAAGATCCATGTCAGCACTGCAGAGGAATCCTCAGGTTCCGGCACCGACTCCACACAAGGTCTTAGGCCCCGGCATCGATGGTAGAGGAATCCCGAGAGGCCCCCTAGCAACTCGCATGTGGACTGGCCTTTCCTGAGGCCACCAGAGCGGGTCCCTGAGGTCCCCGTCGTAAGTCGAGAGCACCTGCCGCAACTCGAGAAAATCCAGGAGGTTCTCCCCTCCAGGCGAGATGAAGCCATTTCCGCTGAAGCGTCTGGAGGCTAATCACACCTAACCTCTGGAACTTCCAAAGGGTCCTTCACACCCTTGCTGCAACTCAAGAAGTTCCCCGACATACCCGTCTCCTCTCGATAGGAAGCACGAGGGTCCCGCCCACATCCAGAGGAGCCCCTTTCCTCCTCGTAGCTCGAGATGTGGGATCCTTTCCCTGCTTCGTCGGGAAAGAATTCCCGGCGTTCCCGTCGCATCTCAAGTGGAGGCGCTCTCCACAGGAAATGCGAGAGGAACTCCAGAGTCGTGCCACCATTCCAAGAGTCCCCTAGATGTCTCAGTCCATTCCAGAGGAACCTGTTTTCCCTGCACTACCTCGACTTTCACGCCGAGGTTCGACTCACACCTCGGCGGCATGTGGGACAGCCCTCTGGGATAGCCTCGTGGTAAAGCCTGGAGGAAAAGCCACAGATCACTTGATCCACGCGACCGGAAGTGTGACACTGCTGCTACAGCTCGGGAGGAAAGCGCACGTGCATGCCCCCATTCGAGACGAAGACTGACTTCCCTGGGGGGGCTCCAGAAGTACCCCAAGATCCATGTCAGCACTGTAGAGGAATCCTCAGGTTCCTGCCCCAACTCCTCACAAGGTCTTTTTTTTTTCTTTCCTTTTTACTCTTTTTCTTTGCATTTATTTAAACACAGTTCTCAAAACTTTTGAGTGAAATTGGGCCTCCTTTGGTAAGCAAAGAACCTTGAAAGTAGTATTTAAAAAACGAACAGGCAAAGTCTTCAGATCATCCACAACACAGGTGTAGTGTTCCCTTCTTTTTTCTCAAAACTCTGAAGCACCCAGTTTTTCCATATAGTCTTAAAAGCTAGAAGAACAAGAGTACATTTGTGGTGGAATATTATTTTCACTTGCTGATTACTAATTGAAATACCATTATCCCCTTCTAACAGCTTTAAGAAATAGCCTTTTTAAGGCATACATTGTTGCAACTCATCTTATTCCCTGCTATGTATAATACAGATTACATAAAGGCTGTCAAAGTCACATTTATATAAGAATTAAGCATTTGCTGTATTGAAAGATCTTTAGTTTTTAACACTAGCAGTATAGAGTTACAGAGCGTAATTTTTATCACTTAACTGCAGGTATATTAAGTATGGTATGTTTCATGGACTCGAGGAAAACGGGCATTTTTTTCTTTAATTTACTACTGACAATCTAATCAGAAACAGTTCTCCTAAGCATTGATATGTTAGAAAGAAAAGTAAAAACCAAACGTTATTGTTGCTTTTTGCCATTTGGTAGCATTTTACACACAGGCTTCAATCTTCAGAATACCCTGTATTCAGTAGAAAAAACCATTTAAATGAAGTTCTGTACAATAGAAACTTCTCAGCAGTCAAAATTTTAGACTGTAAAAAAATACATGTAAAACATACTTTTCTGAAAACACTTAACTTTTGAACAAAGCACCGAACTACACAAATGCAGAATGAAAACAGCATTTCAACTCCACCAAAAGTAGTCATCATAAAAGGTGTAAAAGTCACCTAACTTCACCAGGCACTGTTCACTTTTTAAACAGGAGACAATAAAAAATATTGTCCACAAACAATATCCCAACTCTAGGGCAGGTTTCAGAAAGTCTTCATCTTCATGCTTTAATAGCGACGAGGTGAGTATGATCGCGATCTGGAACGTGATCTGTATCCTCCACGACTATAGTAGGGAGAAGGTGACCGTCTTCTGTATTTCTGATCCCTGTCTTGAGCAGCTCTCCATCCTCCTCCTCCTCCTCCTCCTCCTCTGTACGATCTGCTGTAATAGTCCCGATCATCATAGCCTCGATCATATCCTCTGTCATAGTAATCTCGACGGCGTGAGCTGCCATAGGTAGGTCTCCCCATGTAAATTCCTGCTGTTGGAGTATGTGGTCTTTTCGTTATGGAGAAGTCAACTCTGATCCTACATCCATCAAGCTCCATTCCATTGGCACACTCTTTTGCTTCCTTGGCATCATCTACATTTTCAAAGTATACAAAGGCAAATCCTCTTGAACGTCTAGACTGCTGGTCATATACAATAGATACATCAGCAATTGGGCCATATTTAGAGAACATTTCTCTTAGATCTCTTTCTGTAGTATACAAGCTCAATCCAAATACTCCAAGACAACAGTTAGGATCAGGATTTGCCCGATTCCCAACATGACGCCAGCGAGTAGACATGGGAGAATGACTGTGGCTATGCCGTCTTCGATAATCTCTGCTGTAAGATCTGCTACGAGATCTTCTATGGGACCGGGACCGAGATCGTGACCTTGTATAATGCCTCCGAGAACTTCTTCTGGATCTAGACCTAGATTCCGATCTGGACCTGGACTTTGATCTGGAACGCCTGGAATCTTCCTTGGAGCGAGACCTTGCAGGGGTATGACTTGCAGATTTCCCAGATCCATGAGCACTTCCGCTTCTGGAAGCAGAACGGGATTCCCCCTCGCCGTAGTTCTCCTCGCCGCTGTCGCTCATGACTTTCACTGCTGTCGCCGCTCGATGTGCTTCAATCGAAGCTGCCAAACCTCTCGCACCTTCAGTGTAGAGGCTCCGCCGCAGCCTCACACCACACACCGGTGCCCCAGGCACTGAGAACCGAAACGCTCCGCGTCGCCTCCGCTCGGGCTCTCCACACAAGGTCTTAGGCCCCGGCATCGACGTGAGAGGAATCCTGAGAGGCCCCCTAGCAACTCCCATGGGCACTGGCCTTTTCTGAGGCCACAGGAGCGGGTCCCTGAGGTCCCCATGCCTAAGACGAGAGCACCTGCTCCAACTCAAGATAATCCAGGAGGTTCTCCCCTCCAGGCGAGATGAGGCCCATTTCCCCTGAGGCATCTCGAGGCTAATCACACCTAACCTCTGGAACTTCCAAAGGGTCTTTGACACCCCTGCTGCAAGTCAAGAAGATCACCGACATACCCGTCTCCACTCGAGATGAAGCACGAGGGTCCCGCCCACATCCAGAGGAGCCCCGTTTCGCCTCGTATCTAGAGAGGAGGGATCCTTTCCCTGCGTGGTCGGGAAAGAATTCCTGGCGTTCCCGTCGCATCTCAAGAGGAATGCTCTCCACAGGAAAGGCCAGAGGAACTCCAGGGTCGTGCCACCATTCCAAGAGTTCCCCAGATGTCTCAGTCCATTCCAGAGGAACCTGTTTTCCCTGCACTGCCACGACTTTCACGCCGAGGATCGTCTCACACCAAGGTGGCATGTGGGACAGCCCTGTGGGAAAGCCTCATGGGAAAGCCTAGAGGGAAAGCCACAGATCCCTTGATCCACGCGACGGGAAGCGTGACACTGCTGCTACCGCTCGGGAGGAAAGCGCACGTGCATGCCCCCACTCGAGACGAGGACTGACTCCCCTGGGGAGACTCCAGAAGTACCACAAGATCCCATGTCAGCACTGGAGAGGAATCTTCAGGTTCCAGCCCCGACTTCACACAAGGTCTTAGGCCCCGGCATCGACAGGAGAGGAATCCTGAGAGGCCCCTAGAAACTTGAATGGGGACTGGCCTTTCCTGAGGCCACCAGAGCTGGCCCCTGAGTCCCCGTCGTAAGTCGAGAGCACCTGCCGCAACTCGAGAAAATCCAGGAGGTTCTCCCCTCCAGGCGAGATGAGGCCCATTTCCACTGAGGTGTCTCGAGGCTAATCACACCTAACCTCTGGAACTTCCAAAAGGTACTTTACACCCTTGCTGCAACTCAATATGTTCCCCGACATACCCGTCTCCACTCGAGAATAAGCAAGATGGTCCCCCCCACATCCACAGGAGGCGCGTTTCCGCCTCGTCGCTCGAGATGAGGGATCCTTTCCTTCGGGGGCCAGCGTGAGGAATTCCGCCTATCGCAAAAGGTCATGAGGAAGGAGGCTTGGCATGCCAAAGGCGTGCTCAAGCCTCAGGTAACCCCCTGTTCCCGAGCATCGAACCCCAAAACCAGAGTCTGTTTTATGCTCTCACCTACACTTCTGACTTTACGGGGGCTCTCCCCCATAACTGTTTCTCTCGGAGAAGAAGTAAACGTGGCAGCTTCAAGGCAATAAATATTCTTGGGCATGACAAGAGTGTTTCAGCTTGCCGACTCCTCTGAAGGTTATCTAGCCCACCTTTATAGGTTTGTCCGGCCACATGTGATTGTTTACAGCCTCCCAACCTGAGAGGCATGAGATGTTTTAGACTTACTAAAGGCAAATTATTTTGGGGAGTTAGAAATTATTAGTATAGTTGGTTAGGAATTATATTGGTGAAGGGTTCTTCATTTGTTGTGTCAAAAATTGCTGCTAATTCCCTGCTCTGGGTGGGACAAGGATATTTTAGGTCAAACCTCTCTGCTGACAGACCAGCTTGTGTGACAGGATTATCCATACTGCTGCCACTAGGCACAAGATTGTTTACTACCTCTCAACTGTAAACAGCACAGAGAGTTTTGGAGTATTTTGAGAGTCTTAATTAGCATAGGACTTTTTCTTCTTGTTGAGTCAATGATTGCCACCAGGCCTCCATATCCTTAGGCACTTGGGAATATATTAATCAATGTATTTGGAATATAGCAAAGGAAATATAGCAGTTTTTGATGTTAGCAATACTAGACTTTTTGAGTTAATGGATTTTCACTTTTGTAATAGATCACTGTACTTTGTTATATATCACTGTGTCCTTTCTATGTAAGAATGTAACTTTATCATATCTTAAGACTAAATAGATCTTAAGGGGAGAATTGATGAAAGGATTTTCATTTGTTAGGCTGATGTTTGCTGATAAATCTCCATGTTCCCTACCCTTATAATGAATATAACTAGTATATAGGAGAAATAAGTATTAACCTTTAAGCATATAGGAGAAATAAGAATTCACCTTTAAGACTAATCATGTTAACCTTGGGTTAAATAAATTCCTTTCTTGATTGTAACTCACTACACCTCACCTATAGGAATGTAACTTTATTTGGAGGGTGGTGCCTGGTTTAAGAAAAAACACCCTTGGAAGAAATAAGTTTATTTGGTTATCAGAAAGAAAGGATCATAAAATGTCAGCAGGTCTCATTCATGGCCAGAAGATGATGTAAGATCCCTAAGACCTTTTTTTTATACATTTATGTGAAGCACCTGATTTTGATAAAGGTCAGGATGCCGACTCCTGCGTGACTCTGTATTCATCCCTATGTGTAACAAGAGGTATACAAGCAAAACCAAAAAATAAAGAAATCAGATCAGTTTCCGGAAAGACTGATTCCCCCATGTCGCTTCTTTTTTGCTCCCGTTTTTCTGGCTGAATTCTCTACTGGAGGATGGATGTTATTCCACGTAATCCAAGTTATTCAGCCTCTTTTCTCCCAATAATCTTCCTACTACACTATC